>NC_059181.1:127894755-127972382 GCF_019923935.1 Bubalus bubalis | reverse complement strand
CCATTTTATAGATGACGGAACTGAGGCCCAGAGATATTAATGAAGTAACTAGAAAGTGAAAGAGATGCTTTTTGGTGAGTGTAGAGATCTATACTTAGGAAACATTGTGAGAAAGTGCATTGTCGGTCCAGATTATTGGGGAAAAATCTCGGTTTCAACTCATACTTCTAAAAAAAAAAAAACAAAATTAAGTGTGTTACTTCGACTGCTAAGCAATGTCCTCGGTGTTTAGAAGGTCTGCTTCATTTAATTGAAAACAAAATCTACCAGGAAATTGTTGTCAATATTCCCATTTATACTTCAGGAAGCTGAGGCATTAATGAAATTGTTAGTAAGTGGGATAGATGCTTGTGCTAACCGTATTTATCTATAGTTAGTAAACTTTGTGGGTAAGGCCTCATCTATCTAGAATGTTTAGGGGCAAAACAAGATTTCAATTCTATTAAAAAAAAACCCCAAATTAAGTATGTTACTTAACTCTACTAAGCATGTCCTCAGTGTTTTACATGCTCTGCTTCATTTATTTTTTAATTTAAATTGATTTATTCTGAGTTGAGGCTAATTACTTTACAAAGAAAATGCACGAGGAAGGTGTTATCAACATTCCCAGTTTATAGATGAGGAAACTGAGACAGACAGACATTACTGTCTTTACTAGTTAGAGAAATACATGCTTTTTTGTTGAGCGTGTTTATCTTTTTAGTAAACTGTGTGGGAAAGGGCATTGTCTGGCTAGATTGTTGGGGAAAAAACCAAATTTCAATTCTCTGCATTAAAAAAAAATTAAGTGAGTTGCTTAGATCTTCTAAGCAATGTTCTGGTTGTTTTGCATGCTCCTCTTCATTTAATCAAAAAGAAAATCGAGGAGTAAAGTGTTATCAACATTCCCATTTTATATGAGGAAATTGAGGCGCAGAGGCTTTAAGCAAGTAATTAGTAGGTTAAAGATGAGGTATCCGTGACCCTATTTATCTATACTTAATAAACTTTGTTGACAAGGGCATTGTCTGTTAAATTTTTGCGGAAAAAAACTCAATTTTAATTCTCTTAAAAACATTAAGTATGTTACTTAACTCTACTAAGCATGTCCTGCGTATTTTACATGCTCTGTTTCATTTAATGAAAAATAAGAATCAGTAAGGTAAAAGAAAATCTACAAGGCTGTGGGGTAAAAAATAAAGATTTTAACACTCTTAAAAGAAGGAAAAACAATATTATGTATGTTAATTAGATCTCACAACAATGGTGGGTGTTTTACATGTTAAGCTTCATTTAATTCAAAAGAAAATCAAGGAAGGTGTTGTCAACACTCCCATTTTACAGATGAGTAAACTGAGGCACAGAGGCAGTAATGCAGTTACAAGAAGGGAAACGGATGATGTCTTTGAGAGTGTATTTATCTACACTCATAAACTTTGTGGAAAAGGGCATTGTCTATCTAGATTGTTGGAGAAAAAAACTCAATTTCAACTCTCTCTTCTAAAAAACAGAAATTAAATATTTTACTTAGATGTACTAAGTAACATCTTGGATGTGTATGCTCTGTTTCATTTATTTAAAAACAAAGAGCAATCCCATTTTATAGATGAGTAAACTGAGGCACAGAGGCATTAAGGAAGTTAGTAATAAGTGAAAGAGATGCTTTATTGTGAGCGTATTTATGCACACAGTAAAATTTGCAGAAATGGCACTTTCTGTAGATTGTTGGTGAAAAAAGCTCAATGTCAACTCCATCTATTAGAAAAAAAAAAACAAAATTAGGTGTGATACTTAGATCTACCTAGCAACGTCTGTCTTGTTTTACTGCTTACCTGCATTTAATTCAAAAGAAAAACTACACAGAAGGCGTAATCAACGTTCCCATTTTATAGATGAGGAAACTGAGGCCTAGAGGTATTAATGAAGTAACTAGAAAGTGAAGATGATGCTTTTGGTGAGTGTAGAGATCTATACTTAGGAAACTTTGTGGGAAAGTGCATTGTCGGTCCAGATATGGGGAAAAATCTCGATTTCAATCCATTCTTCTGAAAGAAAAAAATAAACAAAGTATGTTACTTAGACTGCTAAGCAATGTCCTCGGTGTTTTAGATGGTCTGCTTCATTTAATTGAAAACAAAACAGGAAATTGTTGTCAATATTCCCATTATACTTCAGGAAGTGAGGCATTAATGAAATTGTTAGTAAGTGAGAGAGATGCTTTTTCTAACCGTATTTATCTATCTTTAGTAAACTTGTGGGAAAGGGCATCGTTGATCCAGAATGTTTGGGGGAAAAACTTGATTTCTATTCTATTAAAAAACAACAACAACAACAAATTAAGTATGTTGCTCTCCTAAGCATGTCCTCAGGGTTTTACAAGCTCGCCTTAATTTCAGTAGAAAGAAAATGCACGAGGAAGGTGTTATCAACATTCCCATTTTATATATGAGGAAACTGAGGTGCAGAGGCTTTAATCAAGTAATTAGTAGGTGAAAGATGATGTATTGGTGAGCCTATTATCTATATTTAATAAACTTTGTTGACAAGGGCATTGTCTGTTAGATTTTGGGGGAAAAGAACGCAATTTCAATTCTCTTAAAAAAATTAAGTATGTTACTTAACTCTACTAGCATGTCCTGTGTATTTTACAAGCTCTGTTCATTTAATGAAAAATAAGAATCAGTAAGGGCCAAAGAAAATCTATGGTCGTATGATTACTTAATGGTCTTCTCTGGTGGTCCGGTGGTTAAGAATCCACTTTCCAATGCAGGGGATGCAGCTTTGATCTCTGGTCAGGGAACTAAGATCCTACATGGCTCGGAGCTACTTAGCCACATGTGCCCACAACTACAGAGCCCGTGTGCCTTAATGAATTATCCCACATGCCGCAACTAAGACCTGACATAGCCAAATAAATAAGTAAATAACTATATTATTACTTCACAGCCATGAATCATGTGCACAGTATCCACCAAGGGCCAATAAGAGGCCAGTAACTGTCCTGAGCTGATTAAGACACTGGGGCTCCCTGGTTCATCTCCAGATTCACCAGCAAAGGTGAAATCCAGGGCCATCACCATGCAGACTCTAGTGGGACTCTGCCAGGCTCCTCATAATCTGCTTCCTGACCCCAGATTAGAGTTCCTTAGCGGGGATAGCCCATGAGTCTCCCTTGAGGCCCCGGGATTGAGTGAGTAGACCCAGAGAGGTCTTTGGGAAAGCCCTTGCCCAGATGGTCCAGAAGAGGGCACCTGAATACCATTTGTATGTTATTCTTTCCGTTGGTCTGGGCTGTGCTGAGTTGCTCAGTCCGGCCCTTTCCGAGCCCCCCCAGGCTCCTCTGTCCATGGGGATGCTCCAGGCTAGAATACTGGGGTGGGTTGCCATGCCCTCCTCCACGGGATCTTCCCAACCAGGGATCGAACCCAGCCTCCCACATTGCAGATGGATTCTTTAACATCTGTGCCACCAGGGAAGCCCATGAATATTGGTATGGGCAGCCTATCCCTTCTCCAGGTTATCTTCCTGATCTAGAAATTGGTCTGGTGTCTCCTGCACTGCAGGTGGATTTCTTTTACCAACTGAGCTACCAGGGAAGGCCCAACTTTTGCCACTTCTTCAGTAACTTTTTTTTTTTTCATTCTGTGGCCAGGAAGAGGGGAAAATTCTGGTTTGGGGCCTGCTGTGGCACCAGAGGTTCATAGCAGTGGATCTGATGGGCTCTGTGGGATTCAGGCAAGTGAGCAGAACTGAGGCCAGTCTCCAGCATCAGCAATACTCATAGCTCTGGAGTGCGTGTGCTCACCAGTGAGGGGCCATGCAAATCCTCCTTCTTTCGTGGCTGCCTGGCATTGACCCTAGTGAGGGAGAGCTCAAGACACATCCGTCCCTGTGGCACTGAGAAAATTCTCCCCGCTTCTGGGAAGCAGTGGGCTCTTTTTATTCCTCTACTTCTTTGTTCTGTCTGCTGTGTTAGTGTCTTCATCATCTTCATGGTAGCAAATGTTTATTGAACACCTACAGCTTGCCATGTTTTCTTCTGAGTGCTGCACGTGAATCTCTTCATCTTCTTTTCAGCTCTATGAACTAACTACTATTAAGATCCCGTTGTACGGATGAGGTTCAGAAAGCTGAACCAATCTGTTCAAAGTCACAGAGCCAGTCCATTGCAGAGCTCTGATTTGATTCTGAGTCCACAGTTTGTCTTCTTCCTAGGAAGCCAGCTGCCTCTCACACTTCCTCCTCCCCAGCCACATGCCTCTCCCTCTCCAGGTCGTCTCAGCGGCATCGTCTCCGTGTGGGTCCTGGGTTTGTGTGCTGTCCTCCAGGCAGTGAGCTCAGAGATGGCACTTAGCCAAGCACTTCCCTTTCTTTGTTGGGACGGAGGCATTGTCTTAACGGGAGAAACCAGCCACTCCATATACAAGCACCATGGTTAAGGGCAGGGGCTCCAAACCTTGGAGATTTCATAGACTAGTAATATTAGTAAAATAAAACTGGGTGTGGACAGAGGCCATAATCTTTTCATTTTACCAATTAAGACCTTGTCATTCTCCTCTTCCTACTAATATTAATAACAGAAATAATATCTAAAGCATGTAGAGAAAGATTACCATGTACCATATACTAGTCTCAATCTTTCAATGAATTACCTGATATTATCCTCACAAAAATCATATTCAGTAGGCATTGTCGTTTTCCCCCATTTTGGAGGCAAGGAATTGACAAAAAAACGTTTTGTAACTTACTCCTGACTCTGCTGAAAACCGTTATAGTGTATTATCTCTCATCTGTGTTGATAAAAGATATTTTTAAAAGAAATCATGAAAGTACTTCCCTGGTGGTCCAATGGTTAAGACTCTGCACTTCCACTGCAGGGGGCATGGGTTCAATTCCTGGTTGGGGAGCTAAGATCCTCAGTGCCACAGCCTGTGGCAACCAAAAAAAATAATAAGAAAAGAAAAAAATTAACCATGAAGCACAGCCAGACGCCCTGATCTCAGAATTTAGGAATAAGCAACTAAAAGCACAGATGGTTCAGGGTTTGTCTTGGGCAAAGCAAATGCTGTCTCTCTCTTTTTGCAGTTTAATGTGAAAGTTCTAATATGTGCTTTGAGAAGTAAACGTCTAGATAAATACTGAGACCTTAACCCAGTGACTGGCACATAAGTATACGGTACATACCAGCTGCGACATTTATCATTGTAATTCCTTATGCCACAACCCTGCAAACTAACCTCTTGCTGGGAGGAAACTGAGCAAGGCAACTTGAGACTCTTCCTGTTACTGAGGTCGGGTAAGTTTCTGTAATTGACGACACCCTCCTTCCCTCAGATCAGATCAGATCAGATAAGTCGCTCAGTTGTGTCCGACTCTTTGCGACCCATGAATCGCAGCACGCCAGGCCTCCCTGTCCATCACCAACTCCCGGAGTTCACTCAGACTCACGTCCATCGAGTCAGTGATACCATCCAGCCATCTCATCCTCTGTCGTCCCCTTCTCCTCCTGCCCCCAATCCCTCCCAGCATCAGAGTCTTTTCCAATGAGTCAGTTCTTCACATGAGGTGGCCAAAGTACTGGAGTTTCAGCTTTAACATCATTCCTTCCAAAGAAATCCCAGGGCTGATCTCCTTCAGAATGGACTGCTTGGATCTCCTTGCAGTCCAAGGGACTCTCAAGAGTCTTCTCCAACACCACAGTTCAAAAGCATCAATTTTTTGGCACTCAGCCTTCTTCACAGTCCAACTCTCACATCCATACATGACCACAGGATAAACCATAGCCTTGACTAGACGAACCTTTGTTGGCAAAAGTAATGTCTCTGCTTTTGAATATGCTATCTAGGTTGGTCATAACCTTCCTTCCAAGGAGTAAGTGTCTTTATTTCATGGCTGCAGTCACCATCTGTAGTGATTTTGGAGCCCAGAAAAATAAAGTCTGACACTGTTTCCACTGTTTCCCCATCTATTTCCCAGGAAGTGGTGGGACCGGATGCCACGATCTTCGTTTTCTGAATGTTGAGCTTTAAGCCAACTTTTTCCCTCTCCACTTTCACTGTCATCAAGAGGCTTTTGAGTTCCTCTTCACTTTCTGCCCTAAGGGTGGTGTCATCTGCATATCGGAGGTTATTGATATTTCTCCCGGCAATCTTGATTCCAGCTTGTGTTTCTTCCAGTCCAGCGTTTCTCATCATGTACTCTGCATATAAGTTAAATAAACAGGGTGACAATATACAGCCTTGACGAACTCCTTTTCCTATTTGGAACCAGTCCTGTTGTTCCATGTCCAGTTCTAACTGTTGCTTCCTGACCTGCATATAGGTTTCTCAAGAGGCAGATCAGGTGGTCTGGTATTCCCATCTCTTGAAGAATTTTCCACAGTTTATTGTGATCCACACAGTCAAAGCAAAAATAAACAACTGGGACCTAATTAAAATTAAAAGCTTCTCCACAACACAGGAAACTCTAAGCAAGGTGAAAAGACAGCCTTCAGAATGGAGAAAATAGTAGCCAATGAAGCAATGGACAAAGAATTAATCTCAAAGATATGCAAGCACTCCTGCAGCTCAATTCCAGAAAAATAAACGACCCAATCAAAAAATGGGCCAAAGAACTAAACAGACATTTCTCCAAAGAAGACATACAGATGGCTAACAAACACATGAAAACATGCTCAACATCACTCATTATCAGAGAAATGCAAATCAAAACCACAATGAGATACCATTTCATGCCAGTCAGAGTGGCTGCTATCCAAAAGTCTACAAGCAATAAATGCTGGAGAGGGTGTGGAGAAAAGGGAGCCCTCTTACACTGTTGGTGGGAATGCAAACTAGTACAACCACTATGGAGAATAGTGTGGAGATTCCTTAAAACACTGGAAATAGAACTGCCATATGACCCAGCAATCCCACTGCTGGGCATACACACCAAGGAAACCAGAATTGAAAGAGACACATGTACCCCAACGTTCATCGCAACACTGTTTATAATAGCCAGGACATGGAAGCAACCTAGATGCCCATCAGCAGACAAATGGATAAGAAAGCTATGCAATGTATACACAATGGAATATTACTCAGCCATTAAAAAGAATACATTTGTATCAGTTCTAATGAGGTGGATGAAAGTGGAGCCTATTATACAGACTGAAGTAAGCCAGAAAAAAAAAAACACCCCCGCAAATACAGTATACTAACGCATATATATGGAATTTAGAAAGATGGTAATGATGAGCCTATATGCAAGAGAGCAAAAAAGACACAGATGTATAGAACAGTCTTTTGGACTCTGGGAGAGGGTGAGGCTAGGATGATTTGGGAGGATGGCATTGAAACATGTATATTATCATATGTGAAATGGATCGCCAGTCCAGGTTCAATGCATGAGACAAGGTGCTCAGGGCTGGTGCACTGGGATGACCCTGAGGGATGGGATAGGGAGGAAGGTGGGAGCAGGGTTCAGGATGGGGAACACATGTACACCCGTGGCAGATTCATGTCTGTGTATGGCAAAACCAATACAATACTGTAAAGCAATTAGCCTCCAATTAAAATAAATAAATTTATATTTAAAACAGAGGCACATATGAGCCACACTCAACATAAAGCTAGCAGCTGTCTAGTTTCAACCGGGCAGCTATAACAATCCTGCTAAACCTGGGAGTCAGATCATGTCTCTCACATTTTCAGAACTCTGCAATGGCTGCACTTTTAATTCAGGGTAAAAGCCTGTAAGTAAAAGGTCTGCAAGTCCCTTTAAAATCTGGCCCCCTTCTATTAATCTGGTCCCTTCCATTACTCTCCCTCTCATACACTCACTTAAGCCACATGGGCCCTACTTTGCTGCCACTCAAACTTCCATATAGGCCTCCATCAAGTCTCTTTACTCAGTGTTCTCTGTTGCATTGAGAGCTCACACCCAGTGCAAGTTATGCTGAGGGTGGCTCGTATGTGCCTTTTGGTTTACTTGTTTACACCACTTTATACAAACAGATGCATACAAACTGTTTATATAAAAAAAAAAAAGAGGGGGAGGGAAGCATAGTGTCACATACTACCTATATGGGAAGGCCATATAATTTATGGTTAAGTGAATAAGACCTTAATTAGAGTCCGGCAGACCTAAGTGATCGAATGACTTAAAGAAACAAAAATGACCAATCTGATTTTTTAAAATCACTCTTCATCCCCTGCCCAGGCCTCTGTTTTCTCATCTGCCAAGTGTGAAAATAACCATATCAACCACACTACTAATCCTATGATGCATGCAAGGTGCTTGCTACATAGCAAGCATTTAGTAAATATCAGATATTATTATTATTAATCAATAAAATGTAAAAGAAGTTTAAGTACTGAGATTCCAAGAGTAATTATTTTGAGGTATAACCCAGAAGAAGGTAGCCTGGTATTTGAGTGGACAAACTTTCCTTTAGCACAAATTTGGGCTTTAAAACTTCTTAACAAACTTCACATCAAACATTTCTACAGCCCTAGGATTTCACCAAATACAGTCAGGAAATGACGTTGTTTGTTTAGGTCTCTCTCACACTGACACTCTCTGGGTCTCAGTGTTGTATGCCTCATAGCAACAGTCTTGAGTTGGCAATGGGCTTGCTTCAAGAGAAAAGTTCCCCTAGCATGTACTGCCACCTCCAAACGCCTCCTCAAATAAACCGAGTTCCTGCTCCCCAAACACTCCAATAGCAGGATTTATTTGGCCTTCAAACAAGGGGAAAAAAATCCTTTGCTTTTCTCTCATAGCCATCAAACTCACAAAATTTTTAATCTATAAAAACAAAAGCTGGTCTAAAAACTCCAAAGAGAGCATGGCAGGACCACTGACAAGGTAGTTGTGACAATCTCACCTCGGTGGAAGTGTGAGAAAATTGTAGTGAGAAACAACAGACCCTCAGAGGGTTCACACTACTACCCAGGGCAAAGAGGCAGAATTAGTCTTAAATAGAAAAGCGATTATCTTGACAGTCATGACAGAGACATCGTCTAATTCTAAACGTAAAGTAAGCAGACATAAGATAAATGAAAAGGATAGCAGGATATCATGCTGGTGTTTAAAAATGGATGAAAATATATTTGATTTTTTTTTTAGGATTTCAGAAAATGTGACAGTATTGTTTTCAGAACTTTGTGTGGTCTTTGGTAGGAGTGCGCCCTCTAGTGACTGTAGCAATGACTTGCAAGTGAATAGGCACCTAGTTCAGCTCAGTTCAGTTGAGTCGCTCAGTCGTGTCCGGCTGTTGCGACCCCATGAACTGCAGCGCGCCAGGCCTCCCTGTCCATCACCAACTCCCGGAGTTCACTCAGACTCACGTCCATCGAGTCGGTGATGCCATCAAGTCATCTCATCCTCTGTCGTCCCCTTCTCCTCCTGCCCCCAATCCCTCCCAGCATCAGAGTCTTTTCCAATGAGTCAACTCTTCGCATGAGGTGGCCAAACTACTGGAGTTTCAGCTTTAGCATCATTCCTTCTAAAAACACCCAGGACTGATTTCCTTTAGAATGGACTGGTTGGATCTGCTTGCAGTCCAAGGAACTCTCAAGAGTCTTCTTCAACACCACAGTTCAAAAGCATCAATTCTTTGGCGCTCAGCTTTCTTCACAGTCCAACTCTCACATCCATACATGACCACCGGAAGAACTATAGCCTTGACTAGACGGACCTTTGTGGGCAAAGTAATGTCTCTGTTTTTGAATATGCTATCTAGGTTGGTCATAACTTTCCTTCCAAGGAGTAAGCGACTTGTAATTTCATGGCTGCAGTCACCATCTGCAGTAATTTTGGAGCCCCCCAGAATAAAGTCTGACACTCTTTCCACTGTTTCCCCATCTACTTCCCATGAAGTGATGGGACCAGATGCCATGATCTTCGTTTTCTGAATGTTGAACTTTAAGCCAACATTTTCACTCTCCTCTTTCACTTTCATCAAGAGGCTTTTTAGTTCCTCTTCACTTTCTGCCATAAGGGTGGTGTCATCTGCAGATCTGAGGTTATTGATATTTCTCCCAGCAATCTTGATTCCAGCTTGTGCTCCTTCCAGCCCAGCATTTCTCATGATGTACTCTGCATATAAGTTAAATAAGCAGGGTAACAATATACAGCCTTGATGTTCTCCTTTTCCTATTTGGAACCAGTCTGTTGTTCCATGTCCAGTTCTAACTGTTGCTTCCTGACATGCATATAGGTTTCTCAAGAGGCAGGTCTGGTGGTCTGGTATTCCCATCTCTTGAAGAATTTTCCACAGTTTATTGTGACACATAGGCAAAGGCTTTGGCATAGTCAATAAAGCAGAAATAGATGTTTTTCTGGAACTCTCTTGCTTTTTTGATGATCCAGAGGATGTTGGCAATTTGATCTCTGGTTCCTCTGCCTTTTCTAAATCCAGCTTGAACATCTGGAAGTTCACAGTTCACGTATTGCTGAAGCCTGGCTTTGAAAATTTTGAGCATTACTTTATTAGTGTGTGAGGTGAGTGCAATTGTGCGGTAGTTTGAGCATTCTTTGGCATTGCCTTTCTTTGGGATTGGAGTGAAAACTGACCTTTTCCAGTCCTGTGGCCACTGCTGAGTTTTCAAAATTTGCTGGCATATTGAGCGCAGCACTTTCACAGCATCATCTTTGAGGATTTGAAATAGCTCAACTGGAATTCCATCACCTCCACTAGCTTTGTTCGTAGTGATGCTTTCTAAGGCCCGCTTGACTTCACATTCCAGGATGTCTGGCTCTAGGTGAGTGATCACACCATCGTGATTATCTTGGTCATGAAGATCTTTTTGTACAGTTCTTCTGTGTATCCTTGCCACCTCTTCTTAATATCTTCTGCTTCTGTTAGGCCCATACCATTTCTGTCCTTTATTGTGACCATCTTTGCAAGAAATGTTTCCTTGGTAACTTTAATTTTCTTGAAGAGATCGCTAGTCTTTCCCATTCTGTTGTTTTCCTCTATTTCTTTGCATTGATTGCTGAAGAAGGCTTTCTTATCTCTTCTTGCTATTCTTTGGAACTCTGCATTCAGATGCTTATATCTTTCCTTTTCTCCTTTGCTTTTCACTTGTCTTTTTTTCACATTATTTGTAAGGCCTCCCCCAGACAGCCATTTTGCTTTTTTGCATTTCTTTCCCATGGGGATGGTCTTGATCCCTGTCTCCTGTACGATGTCACAAACCTCCGTCCATAGTTCACCAGGCACTCTATCTATCAGATCTAGGCCCTTAAATCTATTTCTCATTTCCACTGTATAATCATAAGGGATTTGATTTAGGTCATACCTGAATGGTCTAGTGGTTTTCCCTACTTTTCTTCAATTTAAGTCTAAATTTGACAATAAGGAGTTCATCATCTGAGCCACAGTCTGCTCCCAGTCTTGTTTTTGCTGACTGTATAGAGCTTCTCCATCTTTGGCTGCAAAGAATATAATCAATCTGATTTCGGTGTTGACCATCTGGTGATGTCCATGTGTAGAGTCTTCTCTTGTGTTCTTGGAAGAGGGTGCTTACTATGACCATTGCGTTCTCTTGACAAAACTCTATTAGCCTTTGCCCTGCTTCATTCCGTATTCCAAGGCCAAATTTGCCCGTTACTCCAGGTGTTTTTTGACCTCCTACTTTTGCATTTCAGTCCCCTATAATGAAAAGGACATCTTTTTGGGGTGTTAGTTCTAAAAGGTCTTGTAGGTCTTCATAGAACCGTTCAACTTCAGCTTCTTCAGCATTACTGGTTGGGGCATAGACTTGGATTACTGTGATACTGAATGGTTTGCCTTGGAAACGAACAGAGATCATTCTGTCATTTTTGAGATTGCATCCAAGTACTGCATTCCGGACTCTTTTGTTGACCATGATGGCTACTCCATTTCTTCTAAGGGATTCCTGCACATAGTAGTAGATATAATGGTCATCTGAGTTAAATTCACCCATTCCAGTCCATTTTAGTTCATTGATTCCTAAGGCTTCCATATTATGGAGAAGGAAATGGCAACCCACTCCAGTATTCTTGCCTGGAGAATCCCATGGACAGAAGAGCCTGGAGGGCTGCAGTCCATGGGGTCACAAAGAGTCAGACGAGACTGAAGACTAACACACATTCCCACATTAACTTGAGGAATTTCCAATTTTCCTCTAAAAGTGAGGAAAAAAAAAAATGGAACTCTGTGATTTTAACCTTAAAAAAATCACCTGACCTTCAAACGCTTATACCACCAAGTTCAGGTTACTTTTATGATTGTCTTTTTCAACATAAATGAAATATACACAGTGTTAACACTGTCTTTGGGCAATGAGCTCATGAATGATTTCCTTTCTTGTTTTCTATACTACGCATGTATCGCCTTTCATTTTTGAATATTTTTACTTTGAAGTATTATAATCAGCTAGAAAACTAGAAATATCATAATAATATACCATAACATATATGGTATACACCACTTAGATCTCTAGAATTATAACATGCTGCCATATGTATTTCAGAGTTTTTAATTATTTTCAATTTTAAAACTTACAGAAAAGTTACAAGTATAGTTAGAAGAGCTTTTTTTCTGGCCTCATGGCTTGTGGAATCTTAGTTCCCAGACCAGGGATTGAACCTGGGGCCCTGACAGTGAGACCACTGAGTCCTAACCACTGGACTAACAGGGAATTCCCAAAGAGATTTTTTTTTTTACTTGCTGATTTGATGCCCCCAATTCTTTACTATTTAATATAAACAAAGACATTTCCCTACATAAGCAGAACGTGCTGTGCTGTGCTGACTCGCTCAGTCATATCTGACTCTTTGTGACCCCATGGACTGTAGCCCGCCAGTCACCTCTGTCCATGAGGATTCTCCAGGCAAGAATACTGGAGAGGGTTGCCATGCCCTCCTCCAGGGGATCTTCCTGACCCAGAGATCGAACCCAGGTCCTCTCACACTGCAGGCAGATTCTTTATTGTCTGAGCCACCAGGGAAGTCCAAGAATACTGGAATGGGTTGCCATGCCCTCCTGCAGGGGATCGTCCTGACCCAGGGACTGAATCCAGGTCTCCCGCATCGCAGGCACATTCTTTACCATTTGAGCCACCAAGGAAGCCCAAGCAGAATACAACCATAAAATTTTCAGACCTCAAGCTCTGCCAGTAGACTCAATAATGTCCCATGATGATTGACAACCCATGTCAGGCTGTCACACACATAGTCGCCTTCCTCACCTTGCTTGGGCTCCAGCACTCCAAGCTAGTTCATCCCTCCTGCAAGGGTGACTTTCCTGCATGATGACTCCATCATGTTCTGACAATCCCTATTAGACTCCTCCCCAAACACCCCCACCTAGAGCACAGCCTTGCTTACCCTGTTCAGGCTCAGAAATCCAACACACCTCTCACAGACTTTTCATGTCATAGATGCCCCATTCACACTGCTCAAGATCCAACACCCACACCATGCCACCCACATGTGTGGACGCCTTCCTCACCTTGCTCCAGCTCTGACTCTCTGTGGCAGGCCACTCATACACAAGGAGACCTTCCTCACCTTGTTTAGGCTCTGTTATGGCTTAAGTTGTGCCCCCCCCTCCAAAAACAGATACAATTAAGTCCTGGCCCGTAGTTCCTCAGAGCACTGCAGGTGTGATTAGCTAAGATGAAGCCATATTGGAGTAGTGAAAGTGTTAGTCCCTTTGTTGTGTCCAACTCTTTGTGACCCCATGAACTATATAGCCTGCCAGGCTCCTCTGTCCATGGGATTCTCCAGTCAAGAATACTGGAGTGGGTTGCCATTTCCTTCTCCAGGGGATCTTCCCAATCCAGGGATTGAACCCATGTCTCTTATGTCTCCTGCATTGGTTGGTGGGTTCTTTACCACTAGTGCCACCTGGGTTAGTGGGTTTCTAATCCAACATAACAGATGCCCTTAGAAGAAGACGCCCAATACAATGGAGAAAAGACAATCTCTTTAACCAGTGGTGCTGGGAAAACTGGTCAACCACATGTAAAGAATGAAACTAGAACAATTTCTAACACCATACACAAAAATAAACTCAAAATAGATTAAAGATCTACACGTAAGACCAGAAACTATAAAACTCCTAGAGGAAAACATAGGCAAACACTCTCTGACATAAATCACAGGAGTATCCTCTATGACCCAGCTCCCAGAGTAATGGAAATAAAAGCAAAAATAAACAAATGGGACCTAATTAAAATTAAAAGCTTTTGCACAACGAAGGAAGCTCTAAGCAAGGTGAAAAGACAGCCTTCAGAATGGGAGAAAATAATAGCAAAAGAGGCAACTGACAAAGAATTAATCTCAAAAATATACAAGCAACTCGTGCAGCTCAATTGCATAAAAATAAACGAGCCAGTCAAAAAATGGGCCAAAGAACTAAACAGACATTTCTCCAAAGAAGACATACAGATGGCTAACAAACACATGAAAAGATGCTCAACATCACTCATTATCAGAGAAATGCACATCAAAACCACAATGAGGTACTATCTCACGCCAATCAGAATGGCTGCTATCAAAAAGTCTACAAACAATAAATGCTGGAGAGGGTGTGGAGAAAAAGGAACCCTCTTACACTGTTGGTGGGAATGCAAACTAGTACAGCCACTATGGAGAACAGTGTGGGGATTCCTTAAAAAACTGGAAATAGAACTGCCATATGACCCAGCAATCCCACTGCTGGGCATACACACCAAGGAAACCAGAATTGAAAGAGACATGTGTATCCCAATGTTCATCATAGCACTGTTTACAATAGCCAGGACATGGAAGCAACCTAGACGTCCATCGGCAGATGAATGGATAAGAAAGCTGTGCTACATATACACAATGGAATATTACTCAGCCATTAAAAATAATGCATTTGAATCAGTTCTAATGTGATGGATGAAACTGGAGCCTATTATACAGTGAAGTAAGTCAGAAAGAAAAACACCAATACAGTATACTAATGCATGTATATGGAATTTAGGAAGATGGTGATGATGACCCTATATATGAGACACCAAAAGAGACACAGATGTAAAGAACAGTCTTTTGGGCTCTGTGGGAGAAGGCGAGGGTGGGATGATTTGAGAAGGTAGTGCTGAAACGTGTATATTATCATATGTGAAGTGGATCACCGGTCCAGGTTTGATGCATAAGACAGGGTGCTCAGGGCTGGTGCACTGGGATGACCCTGAGGGACGGGATGGGGAAGGAGGTGGGAAGTGGGTTCTGGATAGGGAACACATGTGCGCCTGTGGCTGGTTCATGTCGATGTTTGGCGAAAACCACTACAATATTGTAAAGTTGTTAGCCTCCAATTAAAATAAATAATTTTTTTTAAAAAGAAGGCATCCAATAAGGTTGAATCACTGTGTTGTAC
The DNA here is from genome assembly GCF_019923935.1 of Bubalus bubalis. Taxonomy (NCBI): domain Eukaryota; kingdom Metazoa; phylum Chordata; class Mammalia; order Artiodactyla; family Bovidae; genus Bubalus; species Bubalus bubalis. Next base: position 127,957,042 of record NC_059181.1, on the reverse strand, counting down.
ACCTCAAACTAACATAACATTGCAAATCAGCTATACTGCAATAGTTTGTGTGAAGAGACACATGTAAAGGGAGAATGTCAGGCGATGATGAAGGCAGAGATTAGAGTTCTCACTTGAAAGCCAAGGGATACCAAAGACTGCTGGAAAATCCCCAGAAGCCAAGAAAAGGCAGAGAAGGAGCCCTCTGCAGACTCAGAGGGGGCATGGCCCTACTGACACCTTAATTTCAGACTCCCAGCCTCCAGGACTGAGACAATACATTTCTGTTGCTTTAAGCCACCCGCCTTTCAGTACTCTGTTAAGGCCGTTCTAGAGCACTAACACCAATTTTGGTATTGGCAAGTGGGATACTGTATGGCTATAACAAATACCTTAAAATTTCACCCTAAATTTTAAATGTCTTAAAAATTGGAACTGAGTAGTGGGTAGATTTGAGGACTTCCCTGGTGGCTCAGACAGTAAAGCATCTCCCTACAATGTGGGAGACCTGGGTTTGATCCATGGGTTGAGACGATCCCCTGGAGAAGGAAATGGCAAGCCACTCCAGTACTCTTGCCTGGAAAATCCCATGGGCGGAAGAGCCTGGTAGGCTGCAGTCCATGGGGTCACGAAGAGTCGGACACGACTTCACTTCCACTTTCAGTGGGTAGATGAGGGCTTCCCAGGTAGCTCAGTGGCAAAGAATCCACCTGCCAATGTAGGAGACGTGGGCTCAATTCATGGGTAGGGAAGATCCCATGGAAGTTCAGTTCAGTTCAGTTGAGTCACTCAGTCATGTCCAACTCTTTGTGACCTCATGGACTGCAGCACACCAGGCTTCCCTGTCCATCACCAACTCCCAGAGCTTCCTCAAACTCATGTCCAGAGTCAGTGATGCCATCCAACCATCCCATCCTTAATCGACCCCTTCTTCTCCCACCTTCAATCATTCTCAGCATCAGAGTCTTTTCAAATGTCAGTTCTCTGCATCAGGTGGCCAAAATATTGGAGTTTGAGCTTCAACATCAGTCTTTCCAATGCATATTCCGGACTGATTTCCTTTAGCATCGACTGGCTAGATCTCCTTGCTGTTCAAGGGACTCTCAAGGGTCTTCTCCAACACCACGGTTCAAAAGTATCAGTTCTTCAGTGCTCAGCCTTCTTTATAGTCCAACTCTCACATCCATACATGACTACTGGAAAGACCAAAGCTTTGACTAGATGGACCTTTGCTGGCAAAGTAATGTCTCTGCTTTTTAATATGCTCTCTAGGTTGTCATAACTGTTCTTCCAAGAAGTAAGTGTCTTTTAATTTCATGGCTGCAGTCACCATCTGCAGTGATTTTGGAGCCCCAAAAAATAAAGTCTGTCACTGTTTCCATTGTTTCTCCATCTATTTGCCATGAAGGGATGGGACCGGATGCCGTGATCTTAATTTTCTGAATGTTGACTTTTAAGCCAACTTTTTCACTCTTTTCTTTCACTTTCAACAAGAGGCTCTTGAGTTCCTCTTCACTTTCTGCCCTAAGGGTGGTGTCATCTGCATATCTGAGGTTATTGATATTTCTCCTGGCAATCTTGATTCTAGCTTGTGCTTCATCCAGCCCAGTGTTTCTCATGATGTACTCTGTATTTAAGTTTAAAAAGTAGGGTGACAATATACACCCTTGATGTATTCCTTTCCCAATTTGGAACCACTCTGCTGTTCCATGTTCAGTTCTAACTGTTGCTTCTTGACCTGCATACAGATTTCTCAGGAGGCAGGTCAGGTGGTCTGGTATTCCCATCTCTTTCAGAATTTTCCGCAGTTCATTGTGATCCATACAGTCAATGGCTTTGGCCTTTGTATAGTCAATAAAGCAGAAGTAGATGTTTTTCTGGAACTCTCTTGCTTTTTCAATGATCCAACGGATGTTGACACTTTGATCTCTGGTTCCTCTGCCTTTTTTAAAATCCAGCTTGAACATCTGGAAGTTCATGATTCATGTACTGTTGAAGCCTGGCTTGGAGAATTTTGAACATTACTTTGGTAGTGTGTGAGATGAGTTTCAATTGTGCGGTAGTTTGAGCATTCTTTGGCATTGCCTTTCTTTGGGATTGGAATGAAAACTGACCTTTTCCAGTCCTGTGGCCACTGCTGAGTTTTCCAGATTTGCTGGCATATTGAGTGCAGCACTTTCACAGCATCATCTTTCAGGATTTGAAATAGCTCAACTGGAATTCCATCACTTCCACTAGCTTTGTTCATAGTGATGCTTCCTAAGGCCCACTTGACTTCACATTCCAGGATGTCTGGCTCTAGGTGATCACACCATCGTGGTTATCTGGGTCATAAGATTTTTTGTATACTTCTTCTGTGTATTCTTGCCATGTCTTCTTAATATCTTCTGCTTCTATTAGGTCCATACCGTATCTGTCCTTTATTGTGCCCATCTTTTCATGACATGTCCCCTTGGTATTTCTAATTTTCTTGAAGAGATCTCTAGTCTTTCCCATTCTATTGTTTTCCTCTATTTCTTTGCATTGATCACTGAGGAAGGCTTTCTTATCTCTCCTTGCTATTCTTTAGAACTCTGCATTCAAATGGGTGTATCTTTCCTTTTCTCCTTTGTCTTTCACTTCTCTTCTTTTCACAGCTACTTGTAAGGCCTCCTCAGACAGCCATTTTTCCTTTTTGCATTTCTTTTTTTTTTTTTTTTTGTAATGGTCCTGATCACTGCCTCCTGTACAATGTCATGAACCTCTATCCATAGTTCTTCAGGCACTCTATCAGACCCAATCCCTTGAATCTATTTGTCACTTCCACTGTATAATCATAAGGGATTTGATTTAGGTCATACCTGAATGGTCTAGTGGTTTTCCCTACTTTCTTCAATTTAAGTCTGAATTTGGCAACAAGGAGTTCATGATCTGAGCCACAGTCAGCTCCCAGTCTTGTTTTTGCTGACTGTATAGAGCTTCTCCATCTTTGGCTGCAAAGAATATAATCAATCTGATTTCGGTGTTGACCATGTGGTGATGTCCATGTGTAGAGTCTTTTCTTGTGTTGTTGGAAGAGGGTGTTTGCTATGACCAGTGTGTTCTCTTGACAAAACTCCATTAGCCTTTGCCCTGCTTCATTCTGTACTCCAAGGCCAAATTTGCCTGTTACTCCAGGTATTTCTTGACTTCCTACTTTTGCATTCCAGTCCCCTATAATGTAATGGACATCTTTTTGGGGTGTTAGTTCTGGAAGTTCTTATAGATCTTCATAGAATCATTCAACTTCAACTTCTTCAGCATTACTGGTCGGGGCATAGACTTGGATTACTGTGATATTGAATGGTTTGCCTTGGAAACGAACAGAGATCATTCCGTCATTTTTGAGATTGCATCCAAGTACTGCATTTCAGACTCTTTTGTTGACCGTGATGGCTACTCCATTTCTTCTAAGGGATTCTTGCCCACAGTAGTAGATATAAAAGTTATCTGAGGTAAATTCACCCATTCCAGTCCATTTTAGTTTGCTGATTCTTAAAATGTCAGTGTTCACTCTTGCCATCTCCTGTTTGATCACTTCCAATTTTCTTTGATTCATAGACCAACATTCCAGGTTCCTATGCAATATTGCTCTTCACAGCATTGGACTTTACTTCCATCACCAGTCACATCCACAGCTGGCTGTTGTTTTTGCTTTGGCTCCATATCTTCATTCTTTCTGGAGTTCTTTCTCCACTGATCTCCTGTAACATATTGGGCACCTACCGACCTGGGGAGTTCATCATTCAGTGTCCTATCTTTTTGCCTTTTCATACTGTTCGTGGGGTTCTGAAGGCAAGAATACTTAAGTAATTTGCCATTCTCTTATCCCCAAATGGCACAAACTTATCCAGTATTATTGCCTGGAAAACTCTACAGACAGAGGAGCCCGGTGGACTGCAATTCATGGGGTCACAAAGAGTTGGACATGACTTAGCGACTGACTACAAACACAAATGGGTAGATGCTAGAAGAATTTTGAGGTTCATGATAGAAGAAGCCTAAATTGCCTCAAAGAGAATTTTGCTTGAAATATGAATATTAAAGGTGCTTTTTGAGAGGTTCTTGCCTGGTGGCTCAGACGGTAAACAATCTGCCTGCAATATAAGATACTCAAGTTCAATCCGTGGACCAGGAAGATCCCCTGCAGAAGGGGATGGCAACCCACTCCAGTATTCTTTCCTGGAGAATCCCATGGACAAAGGAGCCTGGCGGGCTGCAGTCCACAGGGTCACCAAGAGTTAAACACGACTAAAGTGACTGGTGCTGCTGCTGCTGCTGCTGCTAAGTCGCTTTAGTCATGTCCGACTCTGTGTGACTCCATAGACGGAAGCCCACCAGGCTCCCCTGTCCCTGGGATTCTCCAGGCAAGAATACTGGAGTGGGTTGCCATTTCCTTCTCTAATGCATGAAAAGTGAAAAGTGAAAGGGAAGTCGCTCAGTCGTGTCCAACTCTTAGCGACCCCATTTAGCTAAGGAAATTTCCTTGCAAGGTGTAAAAGGTTGTAGTGTAGTTTCTCCTTAATGCTTATAAGACGAAGAGAGAGGATAGAGATACATTAAGGAACACACTGTTAAGCAGAAAGGAATCAGAATTTGAAGATTTGAAATATTCTCAGCCTAACCACATTGCAAAAAATGAGAAAGGTCACTCTGAAGAGAACAACAAAGGTGTGGCTGGACAATCTTTAATAAGAGGTTATGAGTATGACTTTAGGATCCAATCAACCGCACCATCAGAAGCTAGGAATAGAGATGTAGTTGTCCAGTTGAGCTCTGTGGATAAACTCCTTTACCAATGGCATGGACTTCTGTGAATTGCAGGGAGGCTGACAGAGTTTTTGAGAATTTTACAACTGAATCTGGCCTCGAAGGAACAGAGAGGAACACATGAAGGAAGAATAACTGGAAGAGCCATGGATGCAGACACCAGAGCCAAAGATGTGGTTTTAGTGGGCAGTGCCACGGACCAGGCATGAGCAGGTGGGCTCGAAGTTAGTGAAGGAGGGTATGGGGCTGCTAGTCAGGGCTAGTGGATGGGGCCGCCACCAGAGTCCATGAGACTGGGGCAGGCATCAGGGATTCAGAACAGGGTCACTTCCCAGGCCTGAGAGTGTGGGATCTCTACCCAGAGATCAGAGGGTGGGGTTACTGCCCAGAGATCAGAGGGTGGGGTCACTGCCCAAGCCCGAGAGGGTGGGGTCACTGCCCAGAGATCAGAGGCTGAGGTCAGTGCCCAGAGATCAGAGGGTGAGGTCACTCTCCAGGCCTGAGAGGGTGAGGTCAGAGCCCAGCTCACAGAATGCTGTCACTATCTGGAGATCAGAGGGTGAGATACCTGCCCAGATATCAGAGGGTGGGGTCACAGTTCAAGCCTGAGAGTTCAGGGTGACTTCCAAAAGACCAGAGTGTAGGAGCATAGTCCAGGCCTGAGAGGATGTGGTCACTGTCCAGAGATCAGAAGGTGGGATCTTTCCCCAGAGATCAGAGGGTGAGGTCACTGCACAGGCCTGAGGGGGGAGGTCAATTCCAGGACAGAGAGACTGAGGTCAGTGCCCAGAGATCACAGGGTGAAGTCATGTCCAGCCTTTAGAGAGTGAGGTAACTGCCCAGAGATCAGAGGGTGAGGTCATTGCCCAGAGATCAGAGGGTAGGGTCACTGTCCAGTCCTGAGAGTGTGGTCACTAATGAGAGATCAGAGATGGGGTCACTGCCCTGGCCCGAGTAGGTGGGGTCATCGTCCAGGCCTGAGATGGTGGAGTCACTGCCCAGAGATCAGACTGTGATGTCAATATCCAGAGATCAGAGGATGGGCTCTCTGCCCAGAGATCAGAGGGTAAGGTCAGTGCCTAGATATCAGAGGGCGAGGTCACTTCCCAAAGAGCAGAGGGTGTGGTCCTCTCCAGGCATGGGGTGGGGGGTTGCTAACCAAAGTCAGAGGGTGAGGTCACTGCACAGGCCAGAGAGAGTGGGGTTACTGCCAAGAGATCAGAGATGGGGTCACTGCCCTGGCCTGAGAGGGTGGGGTCACTGTGCGGAGATCAGAGGGTGGGATCTGTGCCCAGAGATCAGAGATTGAGGTGACTGCCCAGAGATCAGAGGCTGGGGTCACTGTCCAGGTCTGAGAGGGAGGGGTCACTGCCCAGAAATCAGTCTCTGCCCAAAGATCAGAGGGTAGAGTCATAGCCCAGGCCTAGAGCATGTGGATAAATCCCAGGCTTGAGAGGGTGGTGTGACTGCTCAAAGATCAGAGGGTGGGGCACTGTCCAGGCCTAGAGGGCAGGGTAACTATCCAGAGAACAGAGGGTATGATCTCTGCCCAGAGATCAGAGGGTGGGGTCACTGCCCAAGCCTGAGAGGGTGGGATCACTGCCCAGAGATCAGAGGCTGAGGTCAGTGCCCAGAGATCAGAGGGTGAGGTCACTCTCCAGGCCTGAAAGGGTGAGGTCAGAGCCCAGCTCACAGAATGCTGTCACTATCTGGAGATCAGAGGGTGAGATACCTGCCCAGATATCAGAGGGTGGGGTCACAGTTCAAGCCTGAGAGTTCAGGGTGACTTCCAAAAGACCAGCGTGTGGGGGCATAGTCCAGGCCTGAGAGGATGTGGTCACTGTCCAGAGATCAGAAGGTGGGATCTTTCCCCAGAGATCAGAGGGTGAGGTTACTGCACAGGCCTGAGGGGTGGGATCATGGCCAGATCTGATAGAGTGAGGGTGAAGTCACGTCCAGCCGTGAGAGGGTGGGATCTCTGCCCAGAGATGAGAAGGTGGGGTCACTGTCCAGGTCTGAGAGGTGGGATCATGGCCAGATCTGATAGAGTGAGGGTGAAGTCACGTCCAGCCGTGAGAGGGTGGGATCTCTGCCCAGAGATGAGAAGGTGGGGTCACTGTCCAGGTCTGAGAGGGCAGGGTCACTGTCCAGAGATCAGAGGGTGGGATCTCTGCATACAGATCAGAAGGTGAGGTCACTGCACAGGTCTGAGGGGGTGAGGTCACTTCCAGGACTGAGAGACTGAGGTCAGCACCCAGAGATCAGAGGGTGTGGTCACTCTCCAGTCCTGAGAGGGTACAGTCACTAACCAGAGATAAGAGGTAGGGTCACTGTCCTGGCCTGAGAGGGTGGGTTACTGCCCAGAGATCAGAGACTGGGTCACCTCCCTGGCCCGAGTAGGTGGCTTATTGTCCAGGCCTGAGTTGGTGAGGTCACTGCCGAGATCAGATGGTGTGTCATTATCCAGAGATCAGAGGGTGGGATATCTGCCCAGAGATCTGTCTCTGCCCAGAAATCATCGGGTGAAGTCCCTGCTCAGAGATCAGAGGGTGATGTCACTATCCTTAGATCAGAGGGTGGGGTCAATGCTCAGAGATCAGAGGCTGAGGTCATTTCCCAGAGTTCAGAGGGTGGGGTCACTGCCAGACCTGAGTGACTGAGGTCACTGAAAAGAGACCAGAGGGTCAAGTCACGTCCAGCCATGAGAGGGTGAGGTAATTGCCCAGAGATCAGAGACTGAGGTCATTGCCCAGAGATCAGAGGGTGGGGTGACTGCCCCAGACCACAGAGTAAGGTCAGTGCCTTGATATGAGAGGGTGAGGTCACTTCCCAAAGATCACAGTGTATGGTCACTCTCCAAGCCAGAGGGGAGGGGGGGTCACTAAACAGAGACAGAGAGTGAGTTCACTGCTGGGGTCACTGTCCAGGCCTGGGATGGTGGGGTCACTGTCCTGGCCTGAGAGGGTGGGATCACTGTCCATAGATCAGAGGGTGGGATCTGTGCCCAGAGATCAGAGGCTGGGGTCACTGTTCAGAGTTCAGAGTGCAGGGTCACTGTCTAGAGATCAGAGGGTGAGGTGTCTGCCCAAAAATCAGAGGTTGGGGTCACAGTCTAGTCCTGAGAGTATGGGTCACTGCTAAAACATCAGAGGGTGAGGACACTGTCCAGGCCTGAGATGGTGGGGTCACTGTCTAGAGATCAGAGGGTGGGATTTCTGCTCAGAGATCAGAGGGTTGTCACTGGCCCGAGATTAGAGGGTGGGATCACTGACTAGAGATCAGAGGGTAGGGTCACTCTCTAGTCCTGAGAGGGCACAGTCACTAATGAGTGATCAGAGATGGGGTCACTGCCCTGGCCTGAGTAGGTGGGGTTGCTGTCCAGGCATGAGATGGTGGAGTCACTACCCAGAGATCAGACGGTGATGTCAATATCCAGAGATCAGAGGGTGGGATCTCTGCCCAGAGATCAGAGTAGGGGTCAGTGCACAGAGATCAGAGGGTGAGGTCATTGCCCAGAGATCAGAGGGTAAGGTCAGTCCCTTGATATTAGAGGGTGTGGTCACTCTCCAGGCATGCATTGTGGAGGTTCCTAACCAAAGTCAGAGGTTGAGGTCACTGCACAGACCTGAGAAGGTGGGGTTACTGTCCAGAGTTCAGAGGGTGGGATCTTTCCCGAGAGATCAGAGGGAGGGTCAGTGCCCGGAGATCAGAGGCTGGGGTCACTATCAAGAGATCAGAGGGTTAGGTCACTGTCTTGTCTGGTCTCCGGTTCACTGTTAAAACATTGGAGGTTAAGGCCACCGTCTAGATCTGAGAGGACGGGGTCACTGCACAGAGATCAGAGGCTGAATTCACTACTCAGAGTTCTGAGTATGAGGTCACTGTCCAGAGATGAGAGGGTGGGGTCAGTGCCCAGAAATCAGAGGCTGGGGTCACAATCCAGGGATCAGAGGGTTGGGTCACTGTCTTGTCCTGAGAGTGTGGGATCACTGTGAATCTTCGGAGGGTAAGGCCACTGTCCATGTCTGAGAGGGTGAGGTCTCTGGCCAGAGACCAGAGGGTGGGGTCACTGTCCAGAGACCAGAGGGTGGGGTCACTGCCCAGAGATCAGAGGGTGATGTCAGTACCCAGAGATCAGAGCATGGGTTCACTGCCCAGAGATGAGAGGTGGGATCTGCCCAGAGATCAGAGGGTAGTGTCACTCCCCAGAGACCAGAGGGTGGGATTCCTGCCCCCACATCAGAGGGCGTGGCCACTGTACAGGCCTGAGAGGGTGGGGTTACTGCCTAGAGATCAGAGATAGGGTCACTGTCCTGGCCTGAGAGTGTGGGGTCACTGTCCATAGATCAGAGAGTGGGATCTGTGCCCAGAGATCACTGTTCACTGATCAGAGTGTGGGGTCACTGTCCGGAGATGAGAGTGTGAGGTGTCTGCCCAAAGATCAGAGGGTGAGGTCACGGTCTAGTCCTGAGAGCATGGGTCACTGCTAAAACATCAGAGGGTGACGACACTGTCCAAGCCTGAGAGGGTGAAGTCACTGCCCAGATCTCAGATGGTGAGGTCACAGATTGGGCCTGAGAGTGTGAGGTCACTCCACAGAAAACAGAGCGTGAGATCACTGCTGAGCATGAGAGGGTGGGGCTACTGCCCAGACATCAGAGATAGATGAGAAGGTGAGGTCACTGCACAGAGATCAGAGGATGAGCTGTCTGTCCAGAGATCAAAGGGTGGGGTCACTGTCTAGTCCTGAGAGTATGGGATCACTGCTAAAACATCAGAGGGTGAGGACAGCGTCCAGGCTTGAGAGGGTAGGGTCACTGTCTAGAGATCAGAGGGTGGGACTCTGCCCAGAGATCAGAGAGTCCTCACTGTCCAGAGATTAGAGGGTGGGATCACTGCCCAGAGATCAGAAGGTGGGGTCACGGTCCAGTCATCAAAGGGTATGGTCACTCTCCAGTCCTGAGAGGGTGTGGTCACTAATGAGAGATCAGAGATGTGGTCACTGCCCTGGCCTGAGTAGGTGGGTTCATTGTCCAGTCCTGAGATTGTGGAGTCACTACTTGGAGATCAGACGGTGATGTCAATATCCAGAGATCAGAGGGTGGGATCTCTGCCCAGAGATCAGAGGGTGGGGTCACTGCAAAAAGATCAGAGGGTAAGGTCAGTGCCTTGATATTAGAAGGTGTGGTCACTCTCCAGACATGCAGTGCGGGGGTTGCTAACCAAAGTCAGAGGGTGAGGTCACTGCACAGACTTGAGAGGGTGGGGTTACTGCCCAGAGATCAGACGGTTGGATCTTTCCCCAGAGATCAGAGGGAGGGTCACTGTCCAGATATCAGAGGATGGGATCTCTGCCCTGAGATCAGAAGGTGGGGTGAGTGTCCAGGTCTCAGAGGGCAGGTTCACTATCCATAGATCAGAGGGTGGGGTCACTGCCCAGAGACAAGAAAGTGGGGTCACTGCCCAGAGTTCAGATGGTAGGGTCACTGCCAGAGAAAATAGGGTGGCATCTATGCAAACAGATCAGATGGTGAGGTCACTACACAGGCCTGAGGGGGTGGGGTCACTTCCAGGACTGAGACTGAGGTCAGTGCCCAGAGATCACAGGGTGAAGTCTTGTCCAGCCTTGAGAGGGTGAGGTAATTGCCCAGAGATCAGAGGTTTGGGTCAATATCAAGAGATCAGAGGGTGAGGTCACTATCCAGAGATCAGATGGTGGTGTCACTATCCTTAGATCAGAGTGTGGGGTCATTGCTCAGAGATCAGAGGGTGGGTCCATGCTCAGAGACCACATTGTAAGATCAGTGCCTTGATCTGAGAGGGTGAGGTCACTTCCAAAGATCAGAGGGTGTGGTCACTCTCCAAGCCAGAGAGGAGGGGTCACTAACCAGAGACAAAAGGTGAGGTCACTGCTGTGGTCAATGACCAGGCCTGTGAAGGTGGGGTCACTGTCCAGGCCTGAGAGGGTGGGGTCACTGCACAGAGATCAGAGTGTGATGTCACTGCCCAGAGACCAGAGGGTGGAATACCTGCCCCGAAATCAGAGGGTGTGGTCACTGCAGAGGCCTGAGAGGGTGGGGTCAATTCCATGACTGAGAAACTGAGGTCAGTGCCCAGAGATCACAGGGTGAAGTCATGTCCAGCCTTGAGAGGGTGAGGTCGCTGCCCAGAGATCAGATGGTGAGGTCACAGATCAGGCCTGACAGTGTGAGGTCACTCCACAGAGAACAGAGCGTGAGATTTTTGCCCAGGCATGAGAGGGTGAGGTTACTGCCCAGACATCAGAGATAGATGAGAAGGTGAGGTCACTGCACAGAGATCAGAGGATGAGCTGCCTGCCCAGAGATCAAAGGGTGGGGTCACTGTCTAGCCCTGAGATTATGGGAATCACTGCTAAAACATCAGAGGGTGAGGACACTGTCCAGGCCTGAGAGCGTGGGGTCACTGTCTAGAGATCAGAGGGTCGTCACTGTCCAGAGATCAGAGGGTGGGATCACTAACCAGAGATCAGAGGGTAGGGTCACTGCCCAGAAATCAGGAGGTGGGGTCACTGTCCTGTGATCAAAGGGTATGGTCACTCTCCAGTCCTGAGAGGGTGCGGTCACTAATGAGAGATCAGAGATGGGGTCACTGCCCTGGCCTGAGTAGGTGGAGTCATTGTCCAGGCCTGAGATGGTGGAGTCACTACCCAGAGATCAGTCGGTGATGTCAATACCCAGAGATCAGAGTGGGGGTCAGTGCACAGAGATCAGAGGGTGAGGTCATTGCCCAGAGATCAGAGGGTGGGGTCACTGCGAACAGATCAGAAGGTAAGGTCAGTGCCTTGATATTAGAGGATGTGGTCACTCTCCAGGCATGCAGTGGGGGGGTTGCTCACCAAAGTCAGAGGATGTGGTCACTGCACAGACCTGAGAGGGTGGGGTTACTGCCCAGAGATCAGAGGGTGGGATTTTTCCCCAGAGATCAGAGGGAGGGTCACTGTCCAGAGATCACAGTATGAGGTCACTGTCCAGGTCTGAGAGGGTGGGGTCACTGTCCAGAGATTAGAAGGTGGGATCTCTGCCCAGAGATCAGAAGGTGGGGTGAGTATCCAGGTCTGAGACGGCAGCATCACTGTTCAGAGATCACAGCGTGGGTTCTCTGCACACAGATCAGAAAGTGAGGTCAACTGCACAGGTCTGAGAGGGTGGGCTCACTTCCAGGACTGAGAGACTTAGGTCAGTGCCCAGAGATCACAGGGTGAAGTCATGTCCAGCCTTGAGAGGGTGAGGTAACTGCCCAGAGATCAGAGTATGGGGTCACTGTCCAGAGATCAGAGGGTGATGTCACTATCTGTTGAGAGCCGAGTTAGGCATTACTGACAAAATGGAGGCATGGCCCTAAACCCCCTCCCTTTGTTCCGTAGGCACGGACCCGGAATGAAGGAGTTAGGCTTTGTGATTCTGACTTGTTTTTTCCTTTCCTCGGCTGAGTTGACTGAAGAGAATATTAAGGTGCTTATTGTTTTTGAGAGGAGCATGAGAAGGCATAAAGCCTTCTGCAGCTGTGTGCAAAGAATAATTCATAAAGTGAATCACTGACATTTGTTCAAGGACTTTTACAAAAAAGTGTTCCAGGGTGAGCACACAGGCTGCAGCTTGAGGCCATGGGAAGGATTGCTATCTGAAGCCCATTTGTGAGAAAAGTGTTTATGGCAAAGGAGTTTGCTGAATTGAGGGCTTAGGAATAATTAAAATAGTTAGAAGCTAAAGTTTTAAGGATTGCTGTAATGTTAGCATATTCTACTATAGCTTATAGAAATTAGGGACTTTAGAGATATTATTAGCAAGAAGCCCTTTCTAAGAAATAGTGAGCTTAGGATACTAGGGGCAAACAGGACTTAGAAAGATAAGAATTAAACTGAGGAATGTGGTATGCAGCCCAGACATTAGCATGAGTTACAGTGTATTCACAAGGACACATGAGAAAAAGTAGATAAGCAAATCTCTGAGGAAGGAATTCCTTTTGAGGGACAACAATGATTTTTTTTTTTTAGCTTTTTTTTTTAATTTTATTTTATTTTTAATCTTTACATAACTGTATTAGTTTTGCCAAATATCAAAATGAATCCGCCACAGGTATACATGTGTTCCCCATCCTGAACCCTCCTCCGTCCTCCCTCCCCATTCCATCCCTCTGGGTCGTCCCAGTGCACCAGCCCCAAGCATCCAGTATCGTGCATCGAACCTGGACTGGCGACTCGTTTCATACATGATATTTTACATGTTTCAATGCCATTCTCCCAAATCTTCCCACCCTCTCCCTCTCTCACAGAGTCCATAAGACTGTTCTATACATCAGGGTCTCTTTTGCTGTCTCGTACACAGAGTTATTGTTACCATCTTTCTAAATTCCATATATATGTGTTAGTATACGGTATTGGTGTTTTTCTTTCTGGCTTACTTCACTCTGTATAATAGGCTCCAGTTTCATCCACCTCATTAGAACTGATTCAAATGTATTCTTTTTAATGGCTGAGTAATACTCCATTGTGTATATGTACCACAGCTTTCTTACCCATTCATCTGCTGATGGACATCTAGGTTGCTTCCATGTCCTGGCTATTATAAACAGTGCTGCGATGAACATTGGGGTACACGTGTCTCTTTCCCTTCGGGTTTCCTCAGTGTGTATGCCCAGCAGTGGGATTGCTGGATCATAAGGCAGTTCTATTTCCAGTTTTTTAAGGAATCTCCACCCTGTTCTCCATAGTGGCTGTACTAGTTTGCATTCCCACCAACAGTGTAAGAGGGTTCCCTTTTCTCCACACGCTCTCCAGCAATTATTACTTGTAGACTTTTGGATCACAGCCATTCTGACTGGTGTGAAATGGTACCTCACAGTGGTTTTGATTTGCATTTCTCTGATAATGAGTGATGTTGAGCAACAATGATTTTTGGAGAAAAATAAATCTGGGTCAATGGGAACTAAAAATATCAAACCTCTGACCTAATGCTTTTGTAAAAGTATAAAATGGAATCATAAGCTTGAAATAAGCAGGCAGTCCAAGAAAAATGAGAGGCTGCCTCAGTTTCTTGCCGACACCACTCATCCCTTCAGGTTGAATCCCTGGCTGCTGGAGCTGGACTCCGGCAACTACCAAGAGATCAGAGTGATGTCACTATCAAGAGATCAGAGGGTAGGTCAGTGCTCAGAGATCAGAGGCTGAGGTCATTGCACAGAGTTCAGAGGGTGAGGTCACTGCCCAGATATCAGAAGGTGATGTCAGTACCCAGAGATCAGAGCATGGGTTCACTGCTGAGAGATCAGAGGTGGGATCTGCCCGGAGATCAGAGGGTACAGTCACTGTCCAGAGATCAGAAGGTGAGGTCACTGTTCATAGATCAGAGGGTAGGATTAGTGCCCAGAGATCAGTGGGTAGGGTCACTGCCCAGAGATAACAGAGTAGGGTCATTGCCTAGAGATCAGAGGGTAGGGTCACTGCCCAGATACCAGAGGGTGGGATTCCTGCCCAGAAGTCAGAGGGTGTGGTCACTGCACAGGCCTGAGAGGGTGTGGTCACTGTCCAGACATCAGAGAGTGGGGTCACTCTGCAGGTCTAGAGGGAGGGGTCACTGCCCAGAGATCAGTCTCTGCCCAGAGATCAAAGGATGGGGTGACTGTCTAGTCCTGAGATTATGGGAATCACTGCTAAAACATCAGAGGGTGAGGACAGTGTCCAGGCCTGAGAGGGTGGGGTCACTGTCTAGAGATCAGAGGGTGGGATCTCTGCCCAGAGATCAGAGGGTCGTCACTGCCCGGAGATTAGAGTATGGGATAACTGACCAGAGATCAGAGGGTAGGGTCACTGCCCAGAGATCAGAAGGTGGGGTCACGGTCCAGTCATCAGAGGGTATGGTCACTCTCCAGTCCTGAGAGGGTGCGGTCACTAATGAGATTTCAGAGATGGGGTCACTTCCCTGGCTTGAGTAGGTGGGGTCATTGTCCAGGCCTGAGATGGTGGAGTCACTACCTGGAGATCAGTCGGTGATGTCAATATCCAGAGATCAGAGGGTGGGATCTCTGCCCAGAGATCAGAGAGGGGTCAGTGCACAGAGATCAGAGGGTGAGGTCACTGCCCAGAGATCAGAGGGTGGGGTCACTTCGAAGAGATCAGAGGGTAAGGTCAGTGCCTTGATATTAGAGGGTGTGGTCAGTGGGGGGGGGGGTTGCTAGCCAAAGTCACAGGGTGAGGTCACTGCACAGACTTGAGAGGGTGGGGTTACTGCCCAGAGATCAAAGGGTAGGCTCTTTCCCCAGAGATCAGAGGGAGGGTCACTGTCCAGATATCAGAGTATGAGGTCACTGTCCAGGTCTGAGAGTTTAGGGTCACTGTCCAGAGATCAGAGGATGGTATCTCTGCCCAGAGATCAGAAGGTGGGGTCAGTGCCCAGATCTGCGATGGCAGGGTCACTGTCCAGAGATCAGAGGGCGGGTTCTCTACACACAGATCAGAAGGTGAGGTCAACTGCACAGGTCTGAGGTGGTGAGGTCACTTCCAGACTGAGAGACTGAGGTCAATGCCCAGAGATCACAGGGTGAGGTCATGTCCAGCCTTGAGAGGGTGAGGTAACTGTCCAGAGATCAGAGTATGAGGTCACTGTCCAGAGATCAGAGGGTGACGTCACTATCCTTAGATCAGAGGGTAGGGTCAGTGCCCAGAGATCAGCCAGTAGGGTCACTGCCCAGAGACCAGAGGGTGAGGTCACTGCACAGGCCTGAGAGGGTGGGGTCAATTCCATGACTGAGAAACTGAGGTCAGTGCCCAGATATCACAGGGTGAAGTCATGTCCAGCCTTGAGAGAGTGTGGTAACTGCCCAGAGATCAGAGGTTGAGGTCATTGCCCAGAGATCAGAAGGTTGGGTCAATATCAAGAGATCAGAGGGTGATATACTATCCAGAGATCACAGGGTGAGATCACTATGCTTAGATCAGAGGGTGGGGTCACTGCTCAGAGATCAGAGACTGGGGTCACTGTCCATGTCTGAGAGGGTGTGGTCACTGCACAGAGATCAGAGTGTGATGTCACTATCCAGGGATCAGAGGGTTGGGTCACTGTCTTGTCCTGAGAGTATGGGATCACTGTTAAAACATCGGAGGGTAAGGCTACTGTCCATGTCTGAGAGGGTGAGGTCACTGGCCAGAGACTAGGGAGTGGGGTCACTACTCAGAGTTCTGAGTATGAGGTCACCTCCAGAGATGAGAGTGTGGGGT
Organism: Bubalus bubalis; assembly: GCF_019923935.1. Classification (NCBI taxonomy): domain Eukaryota; kingdom Metazoa; phylum Chordata; class Mammalia; order Artiodactyla; family Bovidae; genus Bubalus; species Bubalus bubalis. The sequence goes on along the minus strand of NC_059181.1, from coordinate 127,941,021 downwards.
CAGTGCCCAGAGATCAAAGTGGGGTGTCACTGCCCAGAGACCAGAGGGTGGGGTCACTGCCCAGAAATCATAGGGTGAGGTAACTGCCCAGAGATCAGAGGATGAGATCACTGTCCAGAGATCAGAGGGTGATGTCACTACCAAGGGATCAGAGGGTGATGTCACTATCCTTAAATCAGAGGGAGCGGTCAATGCTCAGAGATCAGAGGCTGAGGTCATTGCCCACAGTTCAGAGGGTGGAGTCACTGCCCAGAGTTCAGAGAGTGATGTCAGTACCCAGAGATCAGAGCATGGGTTCATGCCCAGAGATCAGAGGTGGGATCTCCCCAGAGATCAGAGGGCAGAGTCACTGTCCAGAGATTAGGAGGTGATGTCACTGTTCACAGATCAGAGGGTAGGGTCACTGCGCAGAGATCAGAGGGTGGGATCTTTCCCCAGAGATCAGAGGGAGGGTCACTGTCCAGAGATCACAGTATGAGGTCACTGTCCAGGTCTGAGAGGGTGGGGTCACTGTGCAGAGATCAGAGGGTGGGATCTCTGCCCAGAGATCAGAAGGTGGGGTGAGTGTCCAGGTCAGAGAGGGCAGGGTCACTGTCCAGAGATCAGAGAGTGTTATCTCTGCACACAGATCAGAAGATGAGGTCAAGTGCACAGGTCTGAGGCTGTGGGGTCACTTCCAGGACTGAGAGATTGAGGTCAGTGCCCAGAGATCACAGGGTGAAGTCATGTCCAGCTTGACAGGGTGAGGTCACTGCCTAGAGATCAGAGGCTGGGGTCACTGTCTATGTCTGAGAGGACAGGGTCACTGCACAGAGATCAGAGGGTGATGTCACTACCCAGGGATCAGAGGGTTGGGTCAGTATCCTTAGATCAGAGGGTGGGGTCAATGCTCAGATCAGAGGCTGAGGTCATTGCCCAGAGATCAGATGGTGGGATCACTAACCAGAGATCAGAGGGTAGGGTCACTGCCCAGAGATCAGAGGGTGGGGTCACTGCTCAGAGATCAGAGGCTGAGGTCATCGCCCTGAGATCAGAGGGTGGGGAAGGTCAGTGCCTTCATATGAGAGGGAAAGGTCACTTCCCAAAGATCAGAGGGTGTGATCAGTCTCCAGGCCAAAGGGGAGGTGTAACTAACCAGAGAGAGAGAGAGGGTGAGGTCACTGGGCAGGCCTGAGAAGGTGGGGTTACTGCACACAGATCAGAGAGTGGGTTCATGGTCCAAGCCTGAGAGTTCGGGTCACTCCTGAACCCTATAGTGGGGCTGGTCCAGGCCTGAAAGGATGTGGTCACTGTCCAGAGATCAGAGGGTGGGGTCAGTGCCCAGAGATCAGAGGGTATGGTCACTGTCCAGGCCTGAGAGGGCAGGGTCACTATACACAGATCAGAGGGTGGGGTCATTGCCCAGAGATCAAAGGGTGAGGCCACAGTCCAGGCCTGAGAGTGTGGTCACTCCAAAGAGAACAGAGGGCAAGGTCACTGCCCAGATATCAGAAGGTGAGGTCACTGTCCAGAGATAACAGGGTAGTATCACTCCCCAGGCCTGAAGTGTGGTGCCACCGCCCAATAATCAGAGTTGGGGTCACTGCCCAGGCCTGAGAGGGTAGTCACTGCCCAAAGATCAGAGGGTAGGGTCATTGCCCAGAGATCAAAAGGTGAGGCCACAGTCCGGGCCTGAGAGTGTGGTCACTCCAAAGAGAACAGAGGGCGAGGTCACTGCCTAATGATCAGAGGGTGGGGTCACTGTCCAGGCCTGATATTGTGGGATCTCTGTCTAAAGATCAGAGGATGTGTCACTGCCCAGAGATCAGACAGTGGGGTCACTGCACAAAGATCAGAGGGCAAAGTTACCACCCAGGGTGCAGAGGGCCAGGCTGCCTCCTGTTTCTCTGAAGGCAGAGCTGCTCCTTCGGTTGCAGAGGGCAGGCCTCCTGCCCATGATGGAGGCAGGTGGCCACCAGGGACTGTCCATGTTCTGGGTTCCAGAGAGTGGGGCTCTCTCCTGGGTCCAGCGGTTGGAGTCTCTGCACAGGGCTCAAGGTTCAGACTTCCTCCTTTCCTGAGGGCAGGGCTTCCTCCCGGTTACAGAGGGCGGGGCTAAGTCCTCAGCAGCAGAGGGCAGCATAGCTGCTCGGGTCTGAGGGGCAGAACCTCCACGCAGGGCTTGGGGACACCCCCGAGAGCCAGGGGGCCTGGCCACCTCTTCTTTCCAGATGGTGGGCTGCCACCTAGAGCTGAGGTGGGCCAGTGGATAGAGCCACAGAGAATTATTCTAAACCCGTTATTCCTAATGGGATTTGCCCTGTTGTGTTACAAACTGTTTTAAAGCAGCAACAGCTTTTTTTCCTCCCAGTTTCCCCGTTTTGGAATGGAAATGTTTGTCCTATGCCTGTCCCACTGTTATATCTTGAAAGCAGGTAACTGTTTTCTAGGTTTCACAGATTCACAGCTGGAGAGAAACTTTACCCCAGGATCGACCCATACCTCATTTAGATGATATTTAGATGTGATTTTGGACTTGAGTTGATCCTAAAATGCGTTAAGACTTGGGGGGCGATTAGAATGTGATAAATGTATTTTTCATGTGGAGAAGACATGAATTTTAGGGGGGAGGCAAAGGGCAGATTGTTACCAGTTGGATTGTGTCCCCAGGAAAGGATATATTGAAGTCTTCACCCCCAGTGTCTCAGGATGTGACCTTATGTGGAAACAGAGTCATTCCAGATATAATTAGTTAAAATAACAACAGAATGGGAAAGACTAGAGATCTCTTCAAGAAAATTAGAGACACCAAGGGGACATTTCATGCGAAGATGGGCTCGATAAAGGACAGAAATGGTATGGACTTAACAGAAGCAGAAGATATCAAGAAGAGGTGGCAAGAATACACAGAAGAACGATACATAAAAGATCTTCACGACCCAGATAATCAGGATGGTGTGATCACTGACCTAGAGCCAGACATCGTGGAAGGTGAAGTCAAGTGGGCCTTAGAAAGCCCACTGTGAACAAAGCTAGAGGAGGTGATGGAATTCCAGTTGAGCTATCTCAAATCTTCAAAGATGATGCTGTGAAAGTGCTGCACTCAATATGCCAGCAAATTTGGAAAACTCAGCAGTGGCCACAGGACTGGAAAAGGTCAGTTTTCATTCCAATTCCTAATAAAGGCAATGCCAAAGAATGCTCAAACTACCGCACAATTGCACTCACCTCACACACTAGTAAAGTAATGCTCAAAATTCTCGAAGCCAGGCTTCAGCAATACGCGAACTGTGAACTTCCAGAGGTTCAAGCTGGTTTTAGAAAAGGCAGAGGAACCAGAGATCAAATTGCCAACATCCTCTGGATCATGGAAAAAGCAAGAGAGTTCCAGAAAAACATCTATTTCTGCTTTATTGACTATGCCAAAGCCTTTGACTGTGTGGGTCACAATAAACTGTGGAAAATTCTTCAAGAGATGGGAATACCAGACCACCAGACCTGCCTCTTGAGAAACCTACATGCAGGTCAGGAAGCAACGGTTAGAACTGGACATGGAACAACAGATTGGTTCCAAATAGGAAAAGGAGTACGTCAAGGCTGTATACTGTCATCCTGCTTATTTAACTTATATGCAGAGTACATCATGAGAAATGCTGGGCTGGAAGGAGCACAAGCTGGAATCAAGATTGCCGGGAGAAATATCAATAACCTCCGATATGCAGATGACACCACCCTTAGGGCAGAAAGTGAAGAGGAACTCAAAAGCCTCTTGATGAAAGTGAAAGAGGAGAGTGAAAAAGTTGGTTTAAAGCTCAACATTCAGAAAACGAAGATCATGGCATCTGGTCTTAGTTTTGGCATCCCTTCATGGGAAATAGATGGGGAAACAGTGGAAACAGTGTCAGACTTTATTTTGGGGGGCTCCAAAATCACTGCAGATGGTGATTGCAGCCATGAAATTAAAAGATGCTTACTCCTTGGAAGGAAAGTTATGACCAACCTAGATAGCATATTCAAAAGCAGAGACATTACTTTGCCCAAAAAGGTCCATCTAGTCAGGGCTATGGTTTTCCCAGTGGTCATGTGTGGATGTGAGAGTTGGACTGGGAAGAAAGCTGAGCGCCAAAGAATTGATGCTTTTGAACTGTGGTGTTGGAGAGGACTCTTGAGAGTCCCTCTCAGGAGGACTCGTGAGAGACTCGGGAGAGTCTCTTGAGAGTCTGCAAGGAGATCCAACCAGTCCATCCTGAAGGAGATCAGCCCTGGGATTTCTTTGGAAGGAATGATGCTAAAGCTGAAACTCCAGTACTTTGGCCGCCTCATGCGAAGAGTTGACTCATTGGAAAAGACTCTGATGCTGGGAGGGACTGGGGGCAGGAGGAGAAGGGGACGACAGAGGATGAGATGGCTGGATGGCATCAGCAACTTGATGGACGTGCGTTTGAGTGCCTCTGGGAGTTGGTGATGGACAGGGAGGCCTGGCGTGCTGCCATTCATGGGGTCACAAAGAGTCGGACACGACTGAGCGACTGAACCGAACTGAACTGTGGGACCATGGCCCCAGGAACACCAAGCTTTTAGGCTTGTAGCCCCCAAGACTCTGAGACAGCACATTTCTGTGGTTTTAAACCATCCAGTTTGTAATACTTTGTTGCTGCTGCTGCTGCTAAGTCGTTTCAGTCGTGTCCAACTCTGTGTGACCCCATAGATGGCAGCCCACCAGGCTCCGCCATCCCTGGGATTCTCCAGGCAAGAAGACTGGAGTGGGTTACCATTTCCTTCTCCAATGCATGAAAGGGAAAAGTAAAAGTGAAGTCGCCCAGTCGTGTCCGACTCTTTGCGACCCCATGGACTGCAGCCCACCAAGCTCTTCTGTCCATGGGATTTTCCAGGCAGGAGTACTGGAGTGGGGTGCCATTGCCTTCTCCAAATACTTTGTTACAGCCCCTAATCTGCTATGACTGGTGTCTTTTCTATACTTTGCTACAGCCCCTAATCTGCTATGACTGGTGTCTTTTCTATTAGAAGACAAACACGTGAAGAGCCCTGGTACTACACACCAGAACTCCACGTGACAATGAAAGCAGAGACTGGAGCTGTGCTGCTGCAAGTCAGGGAATACCAAAGACTGCTATAAACATCAGAAGCCAGGAAGAGCCCAAGAAGAATTCCTCTACAGATTTCAGAGGGACCATGGCCTCACAAACACCAAGCTTTTAGGCTTGTAGCCCCCAAGACTCTGAGACAGCACATTTCTGTAGTTTTAAACCATCCAGTTTGTGATGCTTTGTTACAGCAGCCCAAGAAAACTAATACAGACTCTGATACTCCATGCTGTCCCACACATTGCTAATCCTCCTTCCTACTCATGCCCTCAATCCCCATGCTAGACCACCCTTCCATGAAAATACCCTCATTGACCTGCTTGGGCTCTGACACTCCACACTGAGCTGCTCGTAATCTGCTCATAAATGTAATGCCTTCCTCTCTCCTCCTGGATTCTGATTCTTTACACCAAATCAAAGAAAGTAAGTGAAGTCGCTCAGTCCTGGATTCTGATTCTTTACACCAAATCAAAGAAAGTAAGTGAAGTCGCTCAGTCATGTCCAACTCTTTTTGACCCCGTGGACTGTGGCCCGCCAGGCTCCTCCATCTATGGAGGCATCTATTCTAGGCAAGAATACTGGAGTGGGTTGCCGATTCCTTCTCCATATCAACCCCCATAGAAAAACATCCTTCTCAGGCTCTGACTCCACCCCAGGCTGCCTTCATCTGTGGTTTTCCCCCTTACCACAACTGAGCAGCCCGACCCAGCACCACTCCTCTGCTTGGACAGCTATCTTGCTCTGTCCCATCTATTGACTTTAGGACTAAATATTTATAGAAGAGATGGGAAGCGAAGGAAAGGAAGGGGTAAAAGAAGAGTCAGACTTGGTTTTAAGAAATAAAATATGAAATATGAAGTCAAAGTCTCTTTCATATTCTTTCATGGTCTCATTCACCTCCCTTTCCCCACAGGGGTACTACTATCCTAAATGTTTTTCTCTTTCATGCAGGATTTTATACTGCTACTACTACATAAACGGTTACCCATAAACATGGTTCAAACTTCAAATAAATTCTATCATTCTGCAGCTTACTGGGTTTTGCTCAATATTATGTTTTTAAAGTACACGTTGTTAATACGTAGCTCCAAGTCTTTCACTTAAGTTACTGCATAAGCATGAGTGTAGCATAATTTTTATTTACTGAATCTCCTGTTGATAGGCATTTAGTAAGTCCCACATTATAACTGTGGATTTGTCATATTTTACATTCTCTATATCATTTTTGTTTCATGTACTTAGAGGCTGTGTGTTTTGGGGCATGTATATTTTAGAATCATTTGGTTTCCTGGTGGATTGATCCTTTTAGCATTATGTAATGTGCCTCTTTGTGTCTACCAAGTAAAGTCTACTACATCTGATATAAATACGGTTGGTCTTGCTTTCTTTTAAAATTAATATTTGCTTCGAATGCTTTGTTCCATTGTATTACATTCAACTTACGTATGTCGTTATATATGAAGTGAGTGCGTCTCTTATAGACATACATAGTTGGAGAATATTTTTAATCCACTCTGCTAATCTCTGTCTTTTAATAGGTTTGGGGTTTTTTTTTTAGTTTTCTTTTTTTACCAAAGTATAGTTGATATATTAGTTTCAGGTGTACCACATAGTGATTCAACATTATATACATTAAAAATTGATTACCACAATAATTCTAGTAACCATCTCTCACCATACAAACTTATTGCAATATTATTGTGCTGTATATTACATCCCTGTGATTATTTCACGATTGGAAGTTTGTGCCTCTTAATCCCATTAACCTATTTCACCCAACCTCCTACTCCCCTCCCCTCAGGAGACCACTAGTTTGTTCTCTGCTATCTATGAGTCTGTTTCTGTTTTGTTTCATTTGTTCATTTGTTTCATTTTATAGACTTCACACTATATATATATCACACAGTATTTAGCTTTCTCTAACATTTCAATTTGTACAACACCTTCTAGGTCCATGCATATTGTCACAGATGGCAAGATTTCATTCTTTTTTATGGTTGAGTAATACTCCATTGTGGGCTTCCCTGGTAGCTCAGACAGTAAAGAATTCACCCGCAATGCGGGAGACCTGGATTCGAGCCCTGGGTTGGGAAGATCACCTGGGGGAGGGCATGGCAACCCACTCCAGAATTCTTGCCTGGAGAATCTCCATGGACAGAGGAGCCTGGTGGGCTCCAGTCCATGGGGTCGCAAAGAGTCGGACATGACTGAAACTTAGCACACACACATGGTAGTTCCAGTTTTAATTTTCTGAGGAAACCTCCTAATTGTTTTTCATAGTGGCTGTACCAATTTTACATTTCCTCCAACAGTGCATGAAGGTCTCCTTTTCTGCACACCCTCTCGAACACTTGATCTTGTTATCGTGGTGACAGTCACTCTGACGGGTGTGAGATGATAACTCATTGTGGTTTTGATTTGCATTTCCTTGACGATTACCGATGTTGAGCATCTTTTCGTGTGTCTTTTGGCTCTCTGTCTTTCTCAGGAAAATGTGTATTCGGGTCCTCTGCCCATTTTTTTTAATATGACTGGGTTTTTAAAATATTGAGTTGTGTGATTCTTTACATATTTTGGATACCAACCTCTTATCAGGTATTTCACTTGCAAATATCTTCCCCCATTCAAGAGGTTGCCTATTCATTTTGTTGATGGTTTGCTTCACTATGAAAAAGCTTTTTAAAATGTAATCCATTTGTTTATTTTTGCTTTTTATTTCCCTTGCCTGACGAGACATTTCCAAAGAAATATTGCTAAGACCAGTGTCAAAGGGCATACTACACTGCCTGTGTTTTTCTCTAAGAATTTTATGGTTTCAGGTGTTACATTTAAATCTTTAATTCATTTTGAGTTTATTTTTGTGTAATGATGTAGAAAGTGGTCTAGTTTCATTTTTTACAGCTGTCTGGTTTTCTTAACACCATCTATTGAAGAGACTTTTTTTCACTAATTACTGTGTTTAGATTATTTACATTTAAGGTAATCACTGCTAGGTTAGGTTTTAAGTCTGCTATTTTTTATTTGTTTTCTGTTCATTTCCTCTGTTTCTCGTTACTCTTTTATTGCCTTCTTGTGGGTTACTTGAAAATTTTCAGGAATCCATCTTGATTTATGTATCATGTTTTTAAAAGCATTTTGAATAATTTTTTTAATGATTGCTCTAGGAACTGCAATATACATAGGTAACTTACCAAAGTCTACTTTGAGTGACACATAGGAAACTTACTTCCATTTATATCCCTTTACACTGCCCATTTTTAAAATATAATTGTCTTAAATATTTCCTTTACATATACAAACACCACATCAGATGGTGTTATAATTTTTGCTTTAACCATAAAATATGATTTAAGAAACACACACAAAAATAAGATAGTCCATTATTCTTGTCCCTATTTTTACCCATTTTGATGTTCTTCTTTCCTTTCTGAAGTTCTAAGTCTTCTAATTTCTTTTCTCTCTATGGTTCAGATTGGGCGAATTCTATTAATCTCTCTTTAAACTCACTGAGTTTATCCTTTGTCTTTTTTACTCTGCTATTGAGCCCATCCAATGAGTGGGGTTTTTTTAATTTCCTGTTATCATATTTTCAGTCAGTACTATAATTTCCACTTAGTCCTTTTTTAAGCTTCTATTTCTTTGCTGAGATTTTTCTATTTTTTATTTCAAGAAAGTATGTAATTGCTTATTGAAGCATTTTTTAATGAATGCTTTAAAATCCTTGTTAGATAATTCTGACATCTGATTCATCTGACTGTTGCCGTCATATTCAAGTTGTGATTTTCCTGGTTCTCAGGATGATGAGAAACTTGCTGTTTAAACCTGGATATTTTAAGTATTATAAGGCCTGGATCTTGTTTATAAATTTTGCTTTAGGAGGCCTCCCCTGACACTGCTCTAGCACGGGAATGGGGGAGGGGGTGCTGCCTCATTCATATTAGGGTTGGGTGGAGGGGGGTGTTCTAATGTCCACTAGGCTACCTTGCCGCCACTCTAGCAGAAAATAGTAAAGGTACCTCGTTACTGCTAAGTGGTGGTGGAAGTCTACACTTTCTGTGTGGAGGTAGAGAGGTTAAGAGGTAGAGGGAAAGGAGATTGTTACTGCCCAGTGAGTCTAACAGTCCCAGCTCCTGAGTCAGCTTCTCTGACATTACCCCAGCAGCAACAGCTGGGACACCATATTACAGTCTGTCAAGGTGGGGTTGCAAGGTGTTCTACTCAGCCTTATCTGCCGTGGGTAGGGATGGAACCAGAGCTTTTGTCTGCAGTGTTCGCATGTTACACAGTTGTCTAAAAGTTTTCTGTCTCGCTAGGCTGTCCCCTTCCTGGTCTTTGGCTGAAGAGAGCAGGATTTTCTTGAGACTCTTTGTTTGCACTCATTGGCTTTTCTGGGTTGTTAGTTTCTCCAGTCTTCAGTCTGGGACATATGAAGAGAAACCCAGGAAATTCATCTCAGGTTTTAAGGTCTCCAGCAGGTCTTTCTCTTCTATTTCAGAGAAGATCATTTAGAGTCGTCCTGTGTTTTTTTTTGTTTGTTTGTTTTTGTTTTTATATGCAATGTACATGGTTTTTAACTACACTTAGTGGGAAGAATAGGGAAAAGTATACCAGTTCCACCTTTCCAGAAGTGCAAATCTTCATCTCTGTTACTGATTCCTAGCTTATTTCTATTATGGTCTGTATTAGGTCCCCAGGGCTGCCATAACAATGTACCAAAAACTGGGTGGTTTAAAATAACAGAAATTTATCATATCACAGTTCTGGAGGCTTGAAGCCTGAAATCAAGGTGCCAGCAGGGCCATGCTCCTTGTAAAACTTATAGGGGAAAATGCTTCCTTTCTTCCTCCTAGCTCCTGGTGATTGCTACTAATCCTTGACATTCCTTGGTTTGCAGCTGCAGCACTTCAGTCTCAGCCTCTGTTGTCACATGGCATTCTACCTTCATGTGTCTCCTTAGAGGGACACCAGTCATATTTGATTAAGGGCACCGGACTCCAGGATGACCTCATCTTAACTAATTACATCTGCAATGATCCTATTTCCAAATTCTGTCACATTCTAAGGTATGACTACAATATATGTCTTGGGAGAATACAGTTTAACCAAAAACATTATCAAAGACTATACTTTCATCATTTAAATGCTTTTGAACTTAAGACTTGTTTTATGGCCCAGAATATGTTCTGTCTGTCTTGGCACTTGAAAAGAATGTGTGTTTGGGGTTGTTGGGTGAAGTGTGGTATAAATGTCACTTGGGATGTGCTTGTTGACAGTTCAGTTCAGGTCTCCTAGGTCCTTTACTGGTTCTCTGTCTATTTGATCATCAGTTACTGAGACAGGAGTGTTGAGCTATTTCCACGTTGTTGTTGTTGTTTAGTCACTCAGTCGTGTCTGACTATTTTGCGACTCCATGGACTGTAACCTGCCAGGATCCTCTGTCCATGGGATTGCCCAGGCAAAAATACTGGAGTGAGTTGCCATTTCCTTCTCCAGGGGATCTTCCTGACCCAGGGATTGAACCTGCATCTCTTGCATTGGAAAGCATATTCTTTACCACTGATCCACCAGGGAATAATCTATCTATTGTTTTTCTCCTGTCTATAAGTTTCTGCTTCATGTATTTTAAGGCTCTGTTTCTTGTTACTTCATTTCTTTCTCTCTCTCTCTCTCTTTTTTTTTTTTTTTTTGCCTCTCTTTGGGTTACCTGCACATGATTTTAGGATTCCATCTTGATTTACTTTTAGGTTCCACCAGGTTTTTGTTTGTTAACCAGGACCCCCAACATATTTTTAGCTGTGAAGCCACAAAAAGAGTAATACTGAGGCCCAGCTTTCCTGTCTCCACTAATTCCCCCTTCACTGTTTCACTTCACTGACTAAACATGCTTAGCTTCTCAGATGGCCCTGTAATCTCCTATTTGTCCACTCTAGCCAGCACTTCAGCATAGATACTTAGTGACAGTTTCTCAGATCTTCTTTCTCTCCAACTCTTTGAAAGTTGTGTAAGGTCCAATATTATTTCATTATACATATAGTGGCCCTGCCACTCCCCTGACTGAATCCTGAGAGAGAATAAGAGGGCATGTGGAGAGAAGGGCCAAGACAGTCCAGCTATTTCAACCTTCAGAGCCAAGGCCCCAGATACACGAGTAGAGCCATCTTAGACCACTGAAACTGGTACTTAAAAATAATGTGCTTTTGCAAAAAAAGAAAAGAAGAAGAAAGGAAAAAGCTAAAACAGGTGTATTAACTTTGGGACTGAGTTGTGGGGAGAGGCTAGAAAAACAGCTAGGAAAATGTTAGTAAAGGTTGGGAAATGGGTGAACAAAGTAGAATCTCTAAGAGTAGTGAGGAAACTGTAATAGAAGGTTAGAAAATGACATCTCGTGTCATATACGTAAAAAACAATTGGCAAAACTGTCATCTGCAGTAAACAGAAGATGGAAAATATGTACCTAATGAACTTGTGTATCTACCTAAGGAGAACGTCCAGTCAAGCAGAATGCTGATAGTGCCATTTAACATTTAGCCGCATGTGATAATGTACACAAAGAGAGAGGTGAGCCGAGCAGCATTTGCAAATGGAATTTTAGAGGAAATATAGAAGAGCCAGGATTTTCTGGGTCAGAAAATAAAACTTTTGCATTTCTAGTTTTCCGAGCCAGCAAAGATTAAGAGTGTAACGTAAGATCCTTTGTGAAGACCCCAGAAAGATATAAGTTGGTGCTTAAGAGACCTTTTCAAATAGGAAAAAAAAGGCATTGTATATAGGCAGAACACTGACATAAATCATACCTGTATGTTTTTTGGATCTGTCTCCTAAGAGAAAAGAAACAAAAGCAAAAATAAACAATTGGGACCTAATTAAACTTAAAAGCTTTATGCAGTAAAGGAAACCATCAGCAAAATGGAAAGATAATACACTGAATGTGAGAATATGCTTACAAACGATATGACTGTTAAGGGGTTACTATCCAAAATATATAAACAGCTCATACATCAACATCAACATCAAAATCAACATCAAATCAACATAAAAAAAAATCCAATTTAAAAGTGGGCAGAACTGAATAGACTTTTTTCCAAAGAAGACATTCAGATGGCCAACAGGCAAATGAAAAGATGCTCAACACAGCTAATCATCAGAGAAATGCGAGTCAAAAGCACAATGAGATATCACCTCACACCTGTCAGAATAGTTATCATCAAAAAAGACTACAGATGACCAATGTTAACAAGGATGTGGAGAAAAGGGAACCCTAGTACATTGTCGGTAGGAATGTAAATTGGTGTAGTTACTATGGAAAACAGTATGGAGGTTCTTAAAAAGCCTGAATATAGAAATACCATGTGATCCAGCAATTCCACTCATGGCTACATATCCAATGAAGTAAAAAACACTGTTTCAGGGCTTCCCTGGTGGCTCAGTGATAAAGAATCTGATTGCCAATCAGGAGACAAGAGTTCAGTCCCTGATCCAGGAAGATCCCACATGCTGCAGGGCAACTAAGCCCCTGCACCACAGCTATTGAGCCTGTGCTCTAGAGCCGGGGAGCCACAACTACTGAGCCCTCATAACACAACTACTATAGCCCACACACCCTAGAGCCTATGCTCCACAACAAGAAAAGCCACCACAATGAGAAGCCTGCACATCACAACTAGAGAGCAACCCCCACCTCCCCTACAACTAGAGAAAAGCTTGAGTAGCAACCCAGCAGAGCCAAAAATAAATAAAAAAAAATGCTAATTCAGTAAGATACATGCACTTCAATGCTCATAGCAGCACTTATATGGAAGCAATCTAAGTGCCCATTCAACAGATGAACAGATAAAGAAGATGCAATGGAATATTAGTCATAAAAATAGAATGAGATTTTTCCATTTGCAACAGCATGGATGGACCCAGAGGGTATTATTCTCACTGAATCTTAAGTCAAATACAGAAAGACAAATACATATGTTATCACTTATACGTGGAATCTAACAAATAAAACAAATTACTAATATTAACAAAACAGAAACAGACTTACAGATATAGATAACAAACTAGTGGTTACCAGTGGGGAGAGGGAAGAGAAGAGGGGCAATACAGAGGTATAAAGTATTATGCATAAAATAATCTACAAGAATATATTGTACAGCACAGGGGATATAGCCAATATTTTATAATAATTTTAAATGGAGTATAATCTGTAAACATATTGAATCACTATGCTGTACACCTGAAACTAATGAAACACTGCAAATCAACTACGCTTCAATTTAAAAAGAAAAAAGGCATTGTCCCCAGCCCTTAACATGCTATCCAAAGTAGAAAGAAGCCCATCTCAAAAAATGTTGTGGGTATAACTTGCATTCTACGGACTCAGATTCATATGAACCCCATACTTTATTCCCTTGAATCTATAAATGTTCTATATGTCCCCTCCCTCTTACTGCGCCCCCAACTGAAGTTGCTATATAACCCAGGGAGCTCAGCCCGGTGCTCTGTGACAACCTACAGGGGTGGGACGGGGGACGGTAAGAGGGAGGGGACATATGTATACTCATGGCTGATTCATGTTGTTGTACGGCAGAAACTAATACAACATTGCAAAGCAATTATCCAATTAAATAAATTTTAAAAGTCACTCTAAGTTCTGTACAAATATACTACAATATAATAATTTAAAAAGTATGTGTGTGCATGTGCTCACATGGTAATGTATATGCTAGGGTTTCCCTGGTAGCTCAGATACCTGGTTTCCCTGGTAATGAATCTGGCTGCAAAGCAGGAGACCTGGGTTCAGTCCCTGAGTTGGGAAGGTCCCCTGGAGAAGGGAACCACTACCCACTCCAGTACTCTGGCCTGGAGAAATCCATGGACAGAGGAGTCTGGCAGGGGTTCCAAAGAGTTGGACCATGGGGTCCATGGGGTCCCAAAGGATCGGACATGACTGAGCAACTTCACTTTCACTTTCAGTTTCAATGTATATGTTTCCATGCTACTGTCTCCATTCATCCCACCCTCTTCTTCCCCTGCTGTGCCCACAAGTCTGTTCTCTATGTCTGCATCTCTATTCCTGCCCTGCAAATAGGTTCATCAGTACCATTTCCCTAGATTCCATACATATGTGTTAATACACAATATTTGTTTTCCCCCTTCTGACGTACTTCACTCTGTATAACAGGCTCTAGGTTCACCACCTCACTAGAAATGACTCAAATGCTGAACCCATATTTTTAAGAGAACTGAACTAGCAAAACCCCTTCAAATAGATCTAAGAAGGCTTGAGATTGCTCCATTTGCAAATTCCAACTGGGCCCCCAACTTTCTGTGCGTAGGGAGGGAGCAGGCTGAGAAAGCCACTAAGCTGCAAACATAGGCCTTTTTTTAAAAATAAAAGTATGACCCATGGGGCCATGTCAAGAGCCCAGAAGATGAAAATAAGAACAATGAATAACAGTAAACTAGGAAGCCACTCCCAGGGAATAGAATGAGGATTGAGTCAAGGATTTCTCTGCTCCAAGAAAAGGGGGACCTGGCAGCACATATCCAGGTGGTTCTATGGTTGCTATGGGTCAATGACTCCTTTGTACCTCTCTTTTCAAGTGGGAGTGTTTACTGTAGTTATCTTGTCCCCATATCACCATTGTGGTTGGAGGGCAGTACTAGATAACTTGTGTGGCAGATTGCATTTTTCCAAATATGGGCACATTAATATATAGATGATCCTATATGCTGTTCTCACAATGTGACATTGACAAGTCTCTTCAAGATGGTGGCATCCATGTTCCTTGCCTTTGAGCTTGGGTGGACTTTTGTAACTGCCTCAGCCAAATAAAATGTGGTGAAAGTGATGCCGTATGACTTCTGAAGCTGGGTCACGAAAGGTAACAGCTTTTGCCTGGCCCCCTCTCTCACATGCTCTTGCTCTTGCTCTCGCTCTCTCTCTCCCCTTGCCCTGGAAATGCAGTGCTGTGTTGTGAGGAAGCCTAGTCAATACGAAGAGATTAGTGTGGCTGTTCTAGCTGACAACCACAGACAGGCTCCTAGCCAACAGCTACAAGCCACACATGTGAGTAAACAGAGCCTTAAGATGACGCTGGCCTTCACTGAAAGGGTCTTCCAACTGAAGCCCCAGACATCATGGAACAGAGACAAACTATACCCTCTGATGCCCTGTCTGAAAGGGAAGCCAAGAAGGTAATAAATTATTTTGCATTGTTTTAAGCCACTAAGTATAGGGGTAAAACACTCTCTTACAACAACACAAGAGAAGACTCTATACATGGACATCACCAGATGGCCAACACGGAAACCAGATTGATTATATTCTTTGTAGCCAAAGATGGAGAAGCTCTATACAGTCAGCAAAAACAAGACCAGGAGCTGACTGTGGCTCAGACCATGAACTCCTTATTGCCAAATTCAGACTTAAATTGAAGAAAGTAGGGAAAACCACTAGACCATTCAGGTATGACCTAAATCAAATCCCTTATGATTATACAGTGGAAGGGAGAAATTGATTTAAGGGCCTAGATCTGATAGATAGAGTGCCTGATGAACTATGGAGTGAGGTTGGTGACATTGTACAGGAGACAGGCATCAAGACCATCCCCATGGAAAAGAAATGCAAAAAAGCAAAATGGCTGTCTGGGGAGGCCTTACAAATACCTGTGAAAAGAAGAGAAGCGAAAAGCAAAGGAGAAAAGGAAAGATATAAACATCTGAATGCAGAGTTCCAAAGAATAGCAAGAAGAGATAAGAAAGCCTTCTTCAGCGATCAATGCAAAGAAATAGAGGAAAACAACAGAATGGGAAAGACTAGGGATCTCTTCAAGAAAATCAGAGATACCAAAGGAACATTTCATGCAAAGATGAGCTCGATAAAGGACAGAAATGGTATGGACCTAACAGAAGCAGAAGATATTAAGAAGAGATGGCAAGAATACACAGAAGAACTGTACAAAAAAGATCTTCATGACCCAGATAATCACGATGGTGTGATCACTGACCTAGAGCCAGACATCCTGGAATGTGAAGTCAAGCGGGCCTTAGAAAGCATCGCTACGAACAAAGCTAGTGGAGGTGATGGAATTCCAGTTGAGCTATTCCAAATCCTGAAAGATGATGCTGTGAAAGTGCTGCACTCAATATGCCAGCAAATTTGGAAAACTCAGCAGTGGCCACAGGACTGGAAAAGGTCAGTTTTCATTCCAATCCCAAAGAAAGGCAATGCCAAAGAATGCTCAAACTACCGCACAATTGCACTCATCTCACACGCTAGTAAAGTAATGCTCAAAATTCTCCAAGCCAGGCTTCAGCAATATGTGAACCGTGAACTTCCTGATGTTCAAGCTGGTTTTAGAAAAGGCAGAGGAACCAGAGATCAAATTGCCAGCATCCGCTGGATCATGGTAAAAGCAAGAGAGTTCCAGAAAAACATCTATTTCTGCTTTATTGACTATGCCAAAGCCTTTGACTGTGTGGATCACAATAAACTGTGGAAAATTCTTCAAGAGATGGGAATACCAGACCACCTGATCTGCCTCTTGAGAAATTTGTATGCAGGTCAGGAAGCAACAGTTAGAACTGGACATGGAACAACAGACTGGTTCCAAATAGGAAAAGGAGTTCGTCAAGGCTGTATATTGTCACCCTGTTTATTTAACTTATATGCAGAGTACATCATGAGAAACGCTGGACTGGATGAATCACAAGCTGGAATCAAGATTGCCGGGAGAAATATCAATAACCTCTGATATGCAGATGACACCACCCTTAGGGCAGAAAGTGAAGAGGAACTCAAAAGCCTCTTGATGACAGTGAAAGTGGAGAGGGAAAAAGTTGGCTTAAAACTCAACATTCAGAAAACGAAGATCATGACATCCGGTCCCACCACTTCATGGGAAATAGATGGGGAAACAGTGGAAACAGTGTCAGGCTTTATTTTTCTGGGCTCCAAAATCACTACAGATGGTGACTGCAGCCATGAAATTAAAAGACGCTTACTCCTTGGAAGGAAAGTTATGACCAACCTAGATAGCATATTCAAAAGCAGAGACATTACTTTGTCAACAAAGGTTCGTCTAGTCAAGGCTATGGTTTTTCCAGTGGTCATGTATGGATGTGAGAGTTGGACTCTGAAGAAGGCTGAGCACCGAAGAATTGATGCTTTTGAACTGTGGTGTTGGAGAAGACTCTTGAGAGTCCCTTGGCCTGCGAGGAGATCCAACCAGTCCATCCTAAAGGAGATCAATCCTGGGATTTCTTTGGAAGGACTGATGCTGAGGCTGAAACTCCAGTACTTTGGCCACCTGATGCGAAGAGTTGACTCATTGGAAAAGACTCTGATGCTGGGAGGGATTGGGGGCAGGAGGAGAAGGGGACGACAGAGGATGAGATGGCTGGGTGGCATCACTGACTCGATGGACATGAGTCTCAGTGAACTCTGGGAGTTGGCGATGGAAAGGGAGGCCTGGCGTGCTGCCATTCATGGGGTCGCAAAGAGTCGGACATGACTGAGAGACTCATCTGATCTGATCTAAAGTATAGGGGTAACTTGTTATGTGGCAGTAGATAACAAATGCAAAGTGTTTTATGAGAAGCTACCTCTGGGTGTAACTGTAGATGACAAAATTCTGGACATTGAGCTGAGGCTATAATTGGATGAAATATCTGAGGTCTTAGGAAAGGTAAGTATATTTTGCACGTAGGAGGAACACAAATCACAAGTACCAGAGAGAGGACAGTGCTATACTGTCATATTAATCACCAACAATGGTTAATCCTCTGCTATATTGACCACGGGCTTGACTGTGTGACATGCTTTGGCCGAGATGATGAAAGCAAAATCTTGAAATCTTGAAACTAGTTGTACATTGGGGTTTGCCCTTTCTTACTGCTGGGGAACCTAAGACCACCATGTGAAGCAGCATAGCCTTAGCTCCTAGAGGATTAAAAAACTCGTGGAGTGAGAGCCCAATTATACAGGTCATTCCAGTTGAGGCCCCAGAATTAGACAGGCAAAGACAGGGCATATTCATGCAAGGCAGAGGCACAGAGTCACAAACCGGCTGGTTGTGTGCTGTTCTATGTTTCTGTAAGGTCAGGTTTGAGAGGTAGTATTGCAATAGAGTCTTGTAGAGGTAGACAGGGACCGAGGCACAAAAACGTTTTATGCTTTGTTTTCATTCTTTCTTCCTTAGGAGGTAAATGCACTAGGGCTTAAGGATGGATTGAATGTCAAGGTCGTGGAGGAAAGGGAGGCATCTAGGAGCATTGTCTGGGGTCTGGCTTCAGTAGAACTGGTACCAGTCGCTGAGGCAGGAACTATAGGAAGAATGATAAGGCCTTTTTTAGTTCTTTTTAGTGAGGGGAGGCTGAGTTGAGTTTTGAGTATGTCAGTTTCAGTTGTTTGTCAGACATCCATATAGACATGTTTGGCTGGCAGTAATGTATATAACCAGGCTAGAGTTTTAAATGCAGGAGTTGTAGTCATATATGTGAAAATAAAACAAGAACACATACAATGTATCGATTAAGAGTATAGCTTTTGGGCTCATTTAACTTGGATTCAAATCTCAGCTCCACCACATATTAACCACAGTCATTGAGAAAAAAATGTCTTCATCTACAGAGACAGAGTAAATATAGACAAGGTTGTTGTGAGGATTAAACGAGGCAAGGTTTAGCAAAGAATCTAAAATGAATGAATTCTCAATAAGTGGCAGATATTGTTACTAAATGATCAAGAAATAACAAAGAGGTAGACCAAAACCATGGAGCCAAGAAGTGGCCGAAAGGCACTTGAAAAGATGCTTAACATCACTAATCATCAGAGAAATGCAAATCAAAAGTACAATAAGATAGCACCCCCACATCCATTAGGAGAGCTAGTATTAGAAGGAAAGAGAGAGAGAAAAGGAGGGAGGGAAGGAGGGAAAAAAGAAGAGAAAAAGGAAGGAAGGAAGGAAATAACAAGTGTTGGCAACAACGTGGAGAAATTGAAACTCTTGTGTACTGTTGGGGGGGGGATGGTAAAATAGAATAACCCCCATGGAAAACAGTAAAGATCCTCAAGAAATTTAAAATACAATCACCATATGATCCAGCAATCCCACTTCTAGGCATATATCCAAAAATTTTTGAAATAGGATCTCAAAGAGACATTTGCACATCCATGTTCATAGGAGTACTATTCACAATAGGTTGTCTGAGGAGGCCTTGCAAATAGCTGAGAAAAGAAGAGAAGCAAAAGGCAAAGCAGAAAAGGAAAGTTATACCCATCTGAAGGCAGAGTTCCAACGAATAGCAAGGAGAGAAAAGAAAGCCTTTCTAAGTGATCAATGCAAAGAAATAGAGGAAAACAATAGACTGGGAAAGACTAGAGATCTCTTCAAGAAAATTAGAGATACCAAGGGAACATTTCATGCAAAGATGGACATAATAAAGGACAGAAACGGTATGGACCTAACAGAAGCAGAAGATATTAAGAAGAGGTGGCAAGAATACACAGAAGAACTGTACAAAAATGATCTTCATGACCCAGATAACCACAATGGTGTGATCACTCACCTAGAGCCAGACATCCTGGAGTCCAAAGTCAAGTGGGCCTTACGAAGCATCACTACAAACAAAGCTAGTGGAGGTGATGGAATTCCAGCTGAGCTATTTCAAGTCCTAAAAGATGATGCTGTGAAAGTGCTGCACCCAATATGCCACCAAATCTGGAAAACTCAGCAGTGGCCACAGGACTGGAAAAGGTCAGTTTTCATTCCAATCCCAAAGAAAGGCAATGCCAAAGAATGTTCAAAGTACCACACAATTGTACTCATCTCACACACTAGTAAAGTAATGCTCAAAATTCTCCAAGCCGGGCTTCAACATTACATGAACCGACGTGTACCCCAATGTTCATCGCAGCTAGGACATGGAAGCAACCTAGATATCCATCAGCAGACGAATAGATAAGAAAGCTGTGGCATATATACACAATGGAATATTACTCAGCTATTAAAAAGAGTGTATTTGAATCAGTTCTAATGAGGTGGATGAAACTGGAGCCTGTTATACAGAGTGAAGTAAGTCAGAAAGAAAAACACCAATATAGTATATTAACGCATGTATATGGAATTTAGAAAGATGGTAACAATGACCCTATGTGTGAGACAGCAAAAGAGACACAGATGTAAAAAACAGACTTTTGCACTTTGTGGGAGAAGGCGGGGGTGGGATGATTTGAGAGAATAACATTGAAATATGTATATTACCATATGTGAAATAGATCGCCAGTCCAGGTTCTATGCATGAGACAGGGTGCTCAGGGCCAGTGTACTGGGATGACCCTGAGGGATGGGATAGAGAGGGAGGTGGGTGGGGGTTCAGAACGAGGAACACGTGTACACCCATGGCTGATTCATGTCAATGTATGGCAAAAACCACTACAATATTGTAAAGTAATTAGCCTCCAATTAAAAAAAATTATTTTTTTAAAAGAAACATTAAAAAGCAAAACAGTATGTGAACTGAGAACTTCCAGATGTTCAAGCTGGATTAGAAAAGGCAGAGGAACCAGAGATCAAATTACCAACATCCAGCGGGTCATAGAAAAAGCAAGAGAGTTCCAGAAAAATATCTACTTCTGCTTTATTGACTATGTCAAAGCCTTTGACTGTGTGGATCACAACAAAGGGTGGAAAATTCTGAAAGAGATGGGAATACCAGACCACCTTACCTGCCTCCTGAGAAATCTGTACGCAGGTCAGGAAGCAACAGTTAGAACTGGACATGGAACAACAGACTGGTTCCAAATCAGGAAAGGAGTACGTCAAGGCTGTATATTGTCACCCTGCTTATTTAACTTATATGCAGAGTACATTATGTGAAATGCCGGGCTGGATGAAACACAAGCTGGAATCAAGATTTCCAGGAGAAATATCAATAACCTCAGATATGCAGATGGCACCACCCTTATGGCAGAAATTGAACAGGAACTGAAGAGCCTCTTGATGAAAGTGAAAAAAGAAAGTGAAAAAGCTGGCTTGAAACACAACATTCAAAAAACTAAGATCATGGCATCTGGTCCCATCACTTCATGGAAAATAGATGGAGAAACAGTGGAAACAGTGTCAGACTTTATTTTCTCGGGCTCCAAAATCACTGCAGATGGTGACTGCAGCCATAAAATTAAAAGACTCTTACTCTTGGAAGAAAAGCTATGACCAACCTAGACAGCATATTAAAAAGAAGAGACAATACTTTGCCAACAAAGGTCCATCTAGTCAAAGCTATGGTTTTTCCAGTAGTCATGTATGGATATGAGAGTTGGACTATAAAGAAAGCTGTGTGCTTGAGAATTGATGCTTCTGAACTTTGGTGTTGGAGAAGACTCTTGAGAGTCCCTTGGACTGCGAGGAGATCAAACCAGTCCATCCAAGATGAGATCAGTCCTGAATATTCATTGGAAAGACTGATGCTGAAGCTGAAACGCCTAATGAGAAGAGCTGACTCATTTGAAAAGACCCCGATGCTGGGAGGGATTGGGGGCAGGAGGAGAAGGGGATGACAGAAGTTGAGATGGTTGGATGTCATCACTGACTCGATGGACATGAGTTTGAGCTCTGGGAGTTGGTGATGGACAGGGAAGCCTGGTGTGCTGCAGTCCATGGGGTCACAAAGAGTCAAACACGACTGAGCGACTGAAATGAACTGAAGAAGTGGAAGCAAGCTAAATGTCCACTAATGGTTGAATGGATAAAGAAAATGTGATAGAGATAGATACATTTAACAGACTATTATTCACCTTTTAAAAGGGAAGAAATCATACCACATGCTTCTACATGTATGAACTTTGAAGTTATTATGCTAAGTGAAATAAGCCAATCACAAAAGACAAATATTCCTTGATTTCACTTATATCACTTATATAAGGTATCTGTAGTAGTCCAATTCCTAGAAACAGAAAGCAAAATGGTAGTTCGCCAGGAACTGGGACAAGGGAAGAAAGGAGAATTGTTTAATGGGTACAGACTCAGTTTTGGAAAATGAAAGAATTCTGGAGATCTGTTACATAACGATTTGAATATATGTAACATTATTGAACTGTACACTTAAAAATGGTTAAGATGGTAAATTTTATGTTATGCATTTTTAGCACAATAAAAAGATTCATGAAAAAACATGGAGACAAAAGTGCAGATTCCCGACAAACCAAGTGCAGTCTCAGCTATTAAGATATTTACTGTCTAGTGAGTTCCTGGACAGCAAGAACTATGCTCTACTCACTGTTGTATCCTCAGCACCCAGCACAGTGTCTGGCAGAGCAGGCACTCAATAAATGTTGGCTAAGCTAATGTAAGGTGCCTACGTGCTAAGTCGCTTCAGTCCTGTCTGACTCTTTGCAACCCCATGGACTGTAGCCTGCCAGGCTCCTCTGTCCATGGGATTTTCCAGGCAAGAATACTGGAATGGGTTGCCATTCCCTCCTCCAGGGCATCTTCCCCACCCAGGATCGAACCCACACCTCCTGTCTCCTATATTGGCAGGCGGGTTCTTTACCACTAGCACCACCTGGGGTATGTATCCTGTATTGGCAGGTGGGTTCTATACCACTAGCGCCTCCTGGGGTATGTATCCTGTATTGGCAGGTGGGTTCTTGACCACTAGCGCCACCTGGGAAGTGCTGATAAGGTAGAAACTATAAGATAGAAATAGAAGAATGAGAAAGGAAGGACAAGGAGCATAGAGAGATGAAGAGCCCAAGACAGGAAAGAAAGCATTGAGTCCTGGAAAAACCAGTATGTTCTAAATGAGACTAGGGGAAGGATATGCCTAGTGGACGTGGTCGGTCACGGGATCGATAAAGTGGGCAGATGTATAAAGCCAGTCCTCTGGTCTTAGTGCAAACTGTACAATTACTCAGAGGCACATGTGTTGAACAGAATCATAGCTCTTTGGGCGTCGGGAAGAATTAGAAGAATTACAGGCAGCTATCCAGAGACAAGGGCTTTCCTAGTGGCTCAGTGGTAAAGAATCCGCCTGCCAATGCAGGAGATGTGAGTTCGATCCCTGAGTCGGGAAGATCCCCTGGAGAAGGAAGTGGCAACCCACGCCAGTATTCCTGCCTGGGAAATCCGACGGACAGAGGAGCCTGGTGGGCTCAAAAGAGTCGGACACGATTTAAGGAATAAACAAGAACAATACACTGACAAACACTGATACATTTCTGGCTTAATTTAAATTAGGGCTATTGGTTTCAGGTTGAAAGGTAATGTCAACTGTGGTCCTCCTACACCAAGTCTTTTGGACCACTTCCCCATCTCGCTTGGCCCTTGAGGCTTGGGCTCTGCGCATGCGCCGGAGGCCCCGGGTGGCAGCTAGTGAGGTCACAACGCCCCATCCCCTCACTTGAGGGCGACACGCTTTGGGGAGGCGCCCTTTTAGGACGTCAGCGCGGCAGCCTGGAACCCAGCACTGTGAGGGGCGTGGCCTGGAGGAGCCGTTACCCTCGTGACCACTGTCTGGGTTGCCCAGGCTAGCTGCGGGCGTAGAGAGGGAAAGGTGTGCGCGAAGAGAAGAAACCGAGACGGCTTGTGGCACCCCCAGGCCCCGGCCCCCTGGGGGCTGATGGGTGGCCATGGACCGGTACCTCAATAACTGCTACAAGGCTGCTCAGGCCGCTGCCTCTAAGGCGGCCGCCAGAAGCCGAACTGCCAACAGGGAGCAGTGTGGCTCCGTGAGTGGGGGCCAGTCGGTCATCCTCCTCTTTCTGGCTCCAGGGCTGGGTCTTGGGAGGGAAGGAGGGCGGGCAGACGAAAAACTATGGGGGAGGACTCAGCAGAGGCGTGTGGGTCCTTGAAGCTGGGTTTCTGGCTCCCAGACCCTCTGCAGTGACTAGAGCTCCCTCTGGTCGAGATTAGCTTTGAATGGAGCTCAGAGATTGGGTTGGTAACAGGGGTAAACTGGGAGGCCTTCAGGTTATCAACAGGGCGGTTTCTTTCAACCCTGAGTGTGTGTCTTTGGTTTATTTGGAGGTATTAGTTTAAGTAGATTAGTCTAAACTAAAATAATAGTACTAGAAACAAAAATAAGGTTTCTACTTATATCTGACAGGGCTCACAAAAAGACCCCATCCCAGAGATCGGAGCCACTAATCTGTTGGATCTTCCTCTGGGGGTCAAGCTTCCAGTTGTTCCTGGAAGTAATAATGTTTTCTATACTACAAATTTAAGTGAAAAGGTAAACTAACTTTTAATGGTGCTTAAGTGATTTTCTTGACTGTTTTCTGCTTGCTATTAAACTTGAAACACTGCTATTATTTTGCTTTGAGTCAACTTCAGTTTCACACACCAAGTGAAGTTAAAATGAGTTGAAGTATTCCGTGTCTGAACTTAATGATAGAAGGCTTCGTGATAGGCCTCCGCCACCCAATTCAGCCTTATCTCTGACCCAGACCTCAGCTCTGAAAGGTCGGGGTCTTTTCTCCCTGTCCACACATGGTATGATAATTTCTACTTCTGTGCCTTTGTCCATCTGGGTCCTGAAACCTGGCATGCTCTCCTCTCCTTCCTGATCTTCAATTTGAGCCATCTTTCAAGAGCTACTATATGAAGCCAAACCCCAACGGTTTCATCTTTCCTTAGAATTTACATTGCCCTTGATCTGCATTCTCTCACTCAGCACCAAAGTACTGTTTTTCTGGTTCAGAGTGCTGCACACACTGTTTAAGTCCTCTGCCTAACACTCCCCACCCTGTCCTTAGCTTTAGGCCAAGCCTGAAGGAGGTTTGGAACTCTGAGTGTGTGCTTTCATCACATTATTTCTACTTATTTCCTGATTTTACTTATTTCCTTACCATTCTCCTCTCTAGGGTGTCATCAAGGATGCATAGGGGGCTCCCTGGTATTTCTGATACTTGTCAAATATATATGATTTTTTAAGTTTTATTGCTGGAAAGCAATATAATTTCTCTTTTCAAAACCAATACATTCTACCCCTTCCCACTAATTATCATTCCTAAAACACACTCAAAGCCTATTTGACTAAAAAGTGATAACACTCCTTTTGAGTTTGTAAATGTAGCCCTCTTCATTGGTTTCTTGTTCCACTATCTTCTATTTCCCATATTTACATTGTGTTACTCTTTTATTCACTTGTTAGCTACTTATTTCCTGATTTTTTCCCCCATACTTACACTGATCGCTCTACACTTTATTATATTGATTCCCCCCAAACACATGTATTTAATTATGATCAGGTACTATATTCAACTACCCTAACCACTAACTCAGTGGGATCCTTCTTTATCTTTTAGCAATATCTCCTCAAGGAAGTAACACTATATTTTGCACATTTAGTTGTTTTTTTTTTTTTTTTTAAACTCTACCCTTGACCTGGAGAAGGCAATGGCACCCCACTCCAGTACTCTTGCCTGGAAAATCCCATGGACAGAGGAGACTAGAAGGCTGCAGTCCATGGGGTCGCTAAGAGTTGGACACGACTGAGCGACTTCCCTTTCACTTTTCACTTTCATGCACTGGAGAAGGAAATGGCAAGCCACTCCAGTGTTCTTGCCTGGAGAATCCCAGGGACGGGGGAGCCTGGTGGGCTGCCGTCTATGGGGTCGCACAGAATCGGACATGACTGAAGCGACTTAGCAGCAGCAGCAGCACCCTTGACCACCTTGTAAGGTGAAGCTATGACAGGTAGATGGTAGCAGAGTTTAGACTAGAACCACAGTCTCCCAATTTCTTAGGCCATGCTTCTTCACCTGACCTTGCTGCTTTGTGAACTACAATCACTTTAGCAGAATACCATGGAAACGGAATTTAAAGGTCTTTTATATTGATTTAAATGCAAGTGGAAGGAAACTTACAGTATTCTACTGTCTTCTTTTCAGATCAGCCCATTGTCAGTATTCTCTCACTTCAGATTCTTCTTGCATGTTTTATTTTCAATGAACAGCCTAATCACCTTAACAAATTGAGGTTTAAAAGTGTGATTTCATTCATTTTACATATGTAACACTTTTCAATCTATGTGTTTGCAGCTTTATAAACCTTCTTATGACTTTAACCTGTCTGATCCTTACTGTCGGCTGCTGGAAACTGGCTATAAAAGCCTGCACGATCCACATTTAAAATCATACTATAGGCGAAAAGATATCTTGAGGAGATTAAAGAAAGGCGGCTATATCACCAGCAATAATAAGGTGGGTTGAAGTTTGCTTCCAGTTAACCAGCATAAACCCATGGTCTTGATGTAAGCTTGCTTCTGTACTTCACTGGGAACCTGTGTCAACTTTCAATTGAGCAATAAAGAATACCTGACAGAAAACTCAATGAATTACTCAATATTTGAGTAAAGAGAAATCAGGTGGCTGTTTCTAAATAAAATTGTTCCCACTTGATCATTTTTCTTTGATAAAAGCAAAAGATAAACGCCAAATGATTTGAATATGTAAAGACATATGCATACACATTTATTTATGCATTGTCTCTCAGCTGTATTATTAGTGCCTTTCCTTTGGCTCTAAAAGTATTAATGGCACTGTATACCCATCAAGGGATACTTCCAATACCCTTTGAGAAGACTAGAGACAAAATGGAAACCTAACAGAATACAGCTTGATAGAATAAATTCTTCTGAAAGTTAAACATCCTTATTATACTGAACTTTAATAACATTTATTTTGTGTGAACCATATTATTGAAATAATATTATTTAGGTAGACATTTCCTGGTGATACAGCCACTGTAGAGAGATATTGCCTTCTAAACTATTGCCAAAATGTGCTATCACTAGCCTTGATCCCAAAATTGTTTCTAAAATGAACGTTCTTATGACTCTTTTCTCTGGAAAGTTTCATGATTGTTACAACTTTCTATTTATATATTTGTTTTTATAGGTTGTATGCACCTTGAAGGAATTGAATAAGTACAGGCAGTATCTCACCAGTTTGAAATTAGACTCTGAAAGAAACTATGTAAGGGAACAAGTAAGTTAAATACTTGAATTTGTTTTATTTGAGGCCTGTAAGAAAGTTTTTATGTAGGTTGTGGAAGAAAGACTTAAATGCAGGTTAATTAACCATTTGTAAACTACAGGACGTTTACCAAGCCCAAAACATGAGAAGTCATATCAAAGGACGAGGTTATTTCTGGCCAATATAAACACTGCAATTCTTTTTTTCCCTCCCAGGAAATGATTGAAAAACAAGTAAATAAATTGTATAAAACCAAGACAGCCTGTGACAGTCATGGCAGTACACAGTTCCAAGGTTGGCTGTTACAAGAAAATAAACAAACAACTCCAGACCAAGAGCTGTTGATAAAGCAAAGGTATGACCAAAGTTAATGCATATTTTTTGTGGACGTATTGTGGACTCCAGAAAACTGTAAAAGTACTAGAAATAATTGAAAGCAGAATTTAAAAAGTATTAGACAATTTAACTTCCTATAGTCTTCAATGTGGACTGAAAAGAAAGGAGATTAAGAGATAGCAGGGATTGGAAACTTTGATACCATAGCTAGGAAAGAGTTTCTTCCTGAGAAAATGGAGTCATGAGGAACCCAAGAGGTAAGACAAACTGATATTTGAAGAACAATTCCGAAGTACAGCTCCCTGAGCTTGGGAAACCCAAGTTCATAGTAGTAGAGGGAAAGGTGTCATTAGCACATTTCAAACTTAAGTTTAAGGAAATTACTGCCGGATAAAGCAGGGAGAGTTGCTATAACTTCATCTGATGTTAATATAAACAGGTGTTACCCCCCAACCAACCGTGTATGTTCATTTAGCTATTACTCACACACATTCAATCTTATGATTCAGCAGCTGAGCCCATGCCCCAGGAGGCAAATGGATGAGTTATAGTTCCTTCTCTTTTTCCTTTATCAGGGGTGAGGGCCAGTTCCCCATCACCTACCTCTTATATTCTATGGATTCATGTCATGATATGCCAGAATATATACTGATTCACCAAAGTGGCAGACTGGCAGTCTTCAGGCCTGTCTACACATGAGAGATTGTTCAAGGACTTGACAATGACAGAGAGGCCAATAGCCACTTATTTTTTAAGGAAAATTCAAATATACTTGTTTTTTGAAGTCAGTCCTTAAGTTGACTTCAGCCGTCTTTGGAAACTCATGTTACAGAGCTCCTGAATTATGACTAATCTCTGTATAAAATGCTTTAAATCAGTCTGTTCTACATTTTGCCATTGTCCCAACCACAGTAACAGTCTGATGAGTACATCATGGTGAGTTGGTGGATCAGGTTAGCTTAAAGAACTCTACATTCCTGTAGTTTAAGAAATAAAAAGCAACCCAGAAGGTGGTTTGGGAATATCAGAGTAGATAATACCAGCATAAGGGAAACACCCAGTTCATCTTCCCTTAAATTTTCACTTTTACTTAGAAATTTAGATATGACTAGCTTGGAATTAAACAAGCTTGAACACACGGCAGAAAAGCAGAACGTACTCCGGATAAAGGAAGAAGAAAGACGACATCGGGACCACGTTAGAAGAAAACTTAGTCTCTGGAGACAAATTGAAGAAGTGAGAAACACCAAATTATAAATATTGATGGGGAAATTATGTGTGATTACTTTATTTATAAACATTTTTAGCAGTCCCACCATATTACCTGAAGTTATTTCAGGTCTAAGAAATAAACCACTGCTTAAAAAATTCATTATTTTAAAATGATAAACTGCTATTAATCTTGTATCACCATTATAACAGACAAGCTTTTACTTAACGTAGTGAGACTGATACCACAAATTACATACCCATCATAGGATAGACACACTTCATCTGCTCTTAAAGTTTTAGAATTTAACTAGTGAAAAATCAGATCAGATCAGATCAGTCCCTCAGTCGTGTCCGACTCTTTGCGACCCCATGAATCACAGCACGCCAGGCCTCCCTGTCCATCACCAACTCCCGGAGTTAACCCAGACTCACGTCTATCGAGTCAGTGATGCCATCCAGCCATCTCATCCTCTGTCGTACCCTTCTCCTCCTGCCCCCAATCCCTCCCAGCATCAGAATATTTTCCAATGAGTCAACTCTTCGCATCAGGTGGCCAAAGTACTGGAGTTTCAGCTTTAGCATCATTCCTTCCAAAGAAATCCCAGGGCTGATCTCCTTCAGAATGGACTGCTTGGATCTCCTTGCAGTCCAAGGGACTCTCAAGAGTCTTCTCCAACACCACAGTTCAAAAGAATCAATTCTTGGGCGCTCAGCCTTCTTCACAGTCCAACTCTCACATCCATACATGACCACAGGAGAAACCATAGGCTTGACTAGACGAACCTTTGTTGGCAAAGTAATGTCTCTGCTTTTGAATATGCTATCTAGGTTGGTCATAACTTTCCTTCCAAGGAGTAAGCGTCTTTTAATTTCATGGCTGCAGTCACCATCTGTAGTGATTTTGGAGCCCAGAAAAATAAAGTCTGACACTGTTTCCACTGTTTCCCCATCTATTTCCCAGGAAGTGGTGGGACCGGATGCCATGATCTTTGTTTTCTGAATGTTGAGCTTTAAGCCAACTTTTTCCCTCTCCACTTTCACTGTCATCAAGAGGCTTTTGAGTTCCTCTTCACTTTCTGCCCTAAGGGTGGTGTCATCTGCATATCGGAGGTTATTGATATTTCTCCCGGCAATCTTGATTCCAGTTTGTGTTTCTTCCAGTCCAGCGTTTCTCATGATGTACTCTGCATATAAGTTAAATAAACAGGGTGACAATATACAGCCTTGACGAACTCCTTTTCCTATTTGGAACCAGTCTGTTGTTCCATGTCCAGTTCTAACTGTTGCTTCCTGACCTGCATACAAATTTCTCAAGAGGCAGATCAGGTGGTCTGGTATTCCCATCTCTTGAAGAATTTTCCACAGTTTATTGTGATCCACACAGTCAAAGGCTTTGGCATAGTCAATAAAGCAGAAATAGATGTTTTTCTGGAACTCTCTTGCTTTTTCCATGATCCAGCGGATGCTGGCAATTTGATCTCTGGTTCCTCTGCCTTTTCTAAAACCAGCTTGAACATCAGGAAGTTCACGGTTCACATATTGCTGAAGCCTGGCTTGGAGAATTTTGAGCATTACTTTACTAGCATGTGAGATGAGTGCAATTGTGCGGTAGTTTGAGCATTCTTTGGCATTGCCTTTCTTTGGGATTGGAATGAAAACTGACCTTTTCCAGTCCTGTGGCCACTGCTGAGTTTTCCAAATTTGCTGGCATATTGAGCGCAGCACTTCCACAGCATCATCTTTCAGGATTTGGAATAGCTCAACTGGAATTCCATCACCTCCACTAGCTTTGTTCAAAGTGATGCTCTCTGAGGCCCACCTGACTTCACATTCCAGGATGTCTGGCTCTAGGTCAGTGATCACACCATCGTGATTATCTGGGTCATGAAGATCTTTTTTGTACAGTTCTTCTGTGTATTCTTGCCATCTCTTCTTAATATCTTCTGCTTCTGTTAGGTCCATACCATTTCTGTCCTTTATCGAGCTCATCTTTGCATGAAATGTTCCTTTGGTATCTCTGATTTTCTTGAAGAGATCCCTAGTCTTTCCCATTCTGTTGTTTTCCTCTATTTCTTTGCATTGATCGCTGAAGAAGGCTTTCTTATCTCTTCTTGCTATTCTTTGGAACTCTGCATTCAGATGTTTATATCTTTCCTTTTCTCCTTTGCTTTTCGCTTCTCTTCTTTTCACAGGTATTTGTAAGGCCTCCCCAGACAGCCATTTTGCTTTTTTGCATTTCTTTTCCATGGGGATAGTCTTGATCCCTGTCTCCTGTACAATGTCACCAACCTCACTCCATAGTTCATCAGGCACTCTATCTATCAGATCTAGGCCCTTAAATCAATTTCTCCCTTCCACTGTATAATCATAAGGGATTTGATTTAGGTCATACCTGAATGGTCTAGTGGTTTTCCCTACTTTCTTCAATTTAAGTCTGAATTTGGCAATAAGGAGTTCATGGTCTGAGCCACAGTCAGCTCCTGGTCTTGTTTTTGCTGACTGTATAGAGCTTCTCCATCTTTGGCTGCAAAGAATATAATCAATCTGGTTTCGGTGTTGACCATGTGGTGATGTCCATGTGTAGAGTCTTCTCTTGTGTTGTTGGAAGAGGGTGTTTGTTATGACCAGCGCATTTTCTTGGCAAAACTCTGTTAGTCTTTGACCTGCTTCATTCCGTATTCCAAGGCCAAATTTGCCTGTTACTCCAGGTTTTTCTTGACTTCCTACTTTTGCATTCCAGTCCCCTATAATGAAAAGGACATCTTTTTTGGGTGTTAGCTCTAAAAGGTCTTGTAGGTCTTCATAGAACCATTCAACTTCAGCTTCTTCAGCGTTACTGGTTGGGGCATAGACTTGGATTACTGTGATACTGAATGGTTTGCCTTGGAAACGAATAGAGATAATTCTGTCGTTTTTGAGATTGCATCCAAGTACTGCATTTCAGACTCTTTTGTTGACCATGATGGCCACTCCATTTCTTCTGAGGGATTCCTGCCCGCAGTAGTAGCTATAATGGTCATCTGAGTTAAATTCACCCATTCCAGTCCATTTCAGTTTGCTGATTCCTAGAATATCGACATTCACTCTTGCCATCTCTTGTTTGACCACTTCCAATTTGCCTTGATTCATGGACCTGACATTCCAGGTTCCTATGCAATATTCCTCATTACAGCATCGGACCTTGCTTCTATCACCAGTCACATCCACAGCTGGGTATTGTTTTTGCTTTTGCTCCATCCCTTCATTCTGTCTGGAGTTATTTCTCCACTGATCTCCAGTAGCATATTGGGCACCTACTGACCTGGGGAGTTTCTCTTTCAGTATCCTATTATTTTGCCTTTTCATACTGTTCATGGGGTTCTCAAGGCAAGAATACTGAAGTGGTTTGCCATTCCCTTCTCCAGTGGACCACATTCTGTCAAATCTCTCCACCATGACCTGCCCGTCTTGGGTTGCCCCACGGGCATGGCTTAGTTTCATTGAGTTAGACAAGGCTGTGGTCCTAGTGTGATTAGATTGACTAGTTTTCTGTGAGTATGGTTTCAGTGTGTTTGTCCTCTGATGCCCTCTTGCAACACCTACCTTCTTACTTGGGTTTCTCTTACCTTGGGCGTGGGGTATCTCTTTACGGCTGCTCCAGCAAAGCATAGCCATTGCTCCTTAACTTGGACGAGGGGTATCTCCTCACCGCCGACCTTCCTGACCTTCAATGTGGGATAGCTCCTCTAGGCCCTCTTGCGCCCGCGCAGCCAAGTCTCCTTGGACGTGGGGTTGGTCCTCCCGGCCACCGCCCCTGGCCTCGGGCTTAGGGGCGTGGGGTGGCTCCTCCCGCCCATCGCCCCTGGCCTCCTCCCGCCCGTCGCCCCTGGCCTTGGGCTTGGGGCATGGGGTATCTCCTCTTGGCTGCCGCCTCTGACCTTGGACGCAGGGTAACTCCTCTCCTCGCCGCCCCTGGCCTCGGGCATGGGGGCGTGGGGTAGCTCCTCCCGCAATGCCCAGACAAGGCTATTTGTTCAGGCTCTCTGTCAGAATACATTTAAGGGCAACATATTACATATAATAATTCCTCAAATCTATAAGAGAAGATCACCTTTCCAGCATCTTTTTAGATCTACCTTTGAAGCATAAGCCCATTCTAAAGCCAATGTAAGATTTTCATTATGGTTGTCCAAGTTCCTATAAGGGCCTTGTGTGTGTGAAGTCGCTCAGTCGTGTCCGACTCTTTGCGACCCCGTGGACTGTAGCCCACCAGACTCCTCTGTCCATGGGATTCTCCAGGCAAGAATACTGGAGTGGGTTGCCATTTCCTTCTCCAGGGGATCTTCCCAACCCAGGGATCCAACCTGGGTCTCCTGCATTGCAGTCAGACGCTTTATCCTCTGAGCCCCAATTTGATCTAATTTGCTTATTGACCAAAAAAAAAAAAAAAAAGAAAAAAAAGATTATAAAAGAGAAGCCCTGCTGACTACTATGACATTGTGCTCTTTAGGAATGGAAAACCAAAGAAATGTTACTGCTGTCAAAGATTGGAGAAGAAGTAAACAGAGAATTGAGATTTGAAGAACAACGTAAAAAAGTCAAAGAAGATGCTCACCATAAGGTAGAGTGACCTTTGAACAATAACTTGGGCTATTTTGAGGAAAGGGTTTTGCTAATGTTGATATTTTAAAGTGTGGATTTTCAAAAGTGACTTAAATTCACAAGGATAGCTATTGATGGAAAGAGCCAGTCTGGTCTGAACCTGGACTTTAAGGGCTGGTCTAAAATGGGACCAGTCTCCCGAAAGTAGGCAATGAGTTCAGTTGGACCTAGTTATTAAAATACATTCTTCAAGCTGGACAGCAAAAGGAAACTTACCCTTATTACCTTCCTAGCTCTGTACTCTGATTTTAGAAATCTCAAGAAAGAGGGCTTCCTTAAAATGTACCATCATATTTGAAGTATCTGTTATACATTTCCAGTGGCAAGTTGATATTCAATTTTAAACATTGAATATATATTTTTTAATATTTAGAAACAAGCACAACTCGAGAAAAAAATCACTTATTATTTACAAAAAATGCAAAGGAATTACCTTCAGAGAGAAGGATCAGAAGAAAATGTATTTGCAAACAGAAGTCAAGATGAAACAGAAGGTGAGAGAGAAACAATGAAAGACAAAGGTAAGTAGAATATGCATAAATATTTATTATCAGTGGCTTTGTAAAAAAAAAGCCCTCTATGTGCTAATATAGTGAGGTGACAAAGCCCTTGCAAAGAGAAATTCTAGAAGCTCACACTTACAGGCACTTCCCAGTTACAGGTCAAGTTGTAGAGAATGCACAGACACCCCCACACATTCACACAATACTGTTATGTTACAGACATTATAACAAATTACACACTTCTGTAAAGTGGCTCAGCAGACAAGACTGCCTTTACTAGGAGTTTAAAAAGGAGCCAGTAGAGGAGACAGAACAACAACAAAAAGGGAAAGAGACAGTTATATATAGATAGAGAAAATGAGCCAGTAAGACAAAACATTACCTCCAAAACAGACTGAAACAAAGAGGGAGACAATGAATGAAAAATAGAAGGAAAATTTAAACTGAGGTCCACTAAGAAAAGAGTATACAAAACAGTAAGCTAGAAAGAGAAAGAGAAAAAAAATTAAGTAGAAAAAAAGAAGAGACATTTAAAATATCCTAAACAAGAAATAGAAATAGAAAGAACAAAAAGGTTGAAAAGGAGAAAATATGATACAAAAAGAAAGAATGAAATGGAGATATAAAGAGGAGGAAAGTGAATGAATGAAAAAGAAGAATATTAAGCAGAAGAACCTAGTAAGAAAATATACATGCACGTGTGCATGTGTACACACACACACACACACACACACACACCATGAGGGAGTGGAAGGAGACAAAGGCAAAGAAACAAGAAAAAAAGACAAGGAGTATGAGGAAGAAAAGCAAACAAAGAAGACAAAGAATGAAAGAAAGGGAGCAAGAAAAAGACATAGAGACAAAAATAGAGAAACAAAGGAGTAGGAGGAAGAGAGAGAATAAAGAAGTTTAAAAAGGATGTGTGAATAGAAAAAAGCAAAAAAAAAAAAAAAAAAAAGAATGTTAGAGTGAGAATGTGAGAAAAAAAATTTGAAAAGAAGCCAGTAGGAAAATCTAATACAATTTGGGCAGGGAGTAATAGGGGAAAAAATGAGAAGTTAGTAAAAGAAAGAGAGACTTAAAAAGGAGATGCCAATATGAAAAAGCAGTACATTGAAGATAGACTGAATGGAATAAAAGGATCCAGTAGGAGAGGGAGAATAGGAGAAAAGGAAAATATTAATATTAAAAAGGAGGATGTTAAAAAGTCAGTAAAATAAAATAAAACAAAAAATGAAAAGATAAAAAAGGCAAAGTAGGAAATGAAAAGAGGAGAAACAGAGACACAGAGCAAAAGGGAGAGAAAAAGTATAGTACAATAAGGAAAGAGAAGGATTTCAAAAGTTACAGAAGACTAGCATTAAATAAGGGGGGAGGGGAAGGTAGAAGGGAGGGAAGATGGATAGATGGAAGGCAGAAAATATGAACATACTTCAAAAAGGAAGAGCCAGTAGCCAGTAAGAAAAGCAGTACAGGAACATAGAGAGAGAGACCATGGAAGAAAGAGAGAAGGGACAGAGAAAGAGAGAGGAAAGAAATATAGAAAAGAGGTAAATAGGATGAGTTTATAAAATAGGAGCCAGTAGAAAAGGCAGGACAAAAAAAAATAGAAGGAAGGAAGAGAGAAAGGGAGAAGGAAAGCAGACAGTTTGAAAAGAGAAGCCTGTAAAAAGAGAATAAAATAGGAAGAAAGAAAGGGAAGAAGGCAGGCATGCAGGCGGACAAAGAAAAGAGAAAGCAAAAGAAAAGGCATGAAAGGAGCTATTAAAAATGGGAATAAAGGAGAAAAGGAAGGAAGGAAAGAAAAAATTTTTAATGAATAAGTTACAGGAAAAAATAAAATGAAAAGAGAATGTGACTGTGTGAGAGAGAGACTTCAAAAGGAGTCAGAGGAATTAAAAAAACCTGTAAAATAAACATGATAGATAATAGATAGGTAGAACCAACTTTTAAAAGAATAATCCAGAGGGCTTTCCTGGTGGTCCAGTGGTTAGGATTCTGTGCTTCAAATACAAGGGGCCCGGTTCAGTCCCTGGTCAGGGAAGTAGATGCACATGCCACAAGTAAGAGTTTGCATAGCACAACTAAAGATCTCACACGCCCAACAAAGACCAGAGACACCACACGCTACAACTAAGACCTGCTACAGCCAAATAAGTGAATACTTTTTAAAAGAGTAACCCAGAAATAAATGAAAGTACAAAACAAGACAGCAGATGAGAAAAAAAAAAAAAAGAAAGAAAGAAACGTTTCAGAAGAGGAGCCCTTAAAAGTGAGTTTAAGTCCCTGCGCAAGCTTGTCCGCTCGCTCCCGCCCTCGGCCCGCGCCCCCGGCTCCTCCCTCCTCCCGACCTTCTCCCCGGCCTGACGCACGGGAGTCAGGCAGAGATGGCAGATGAGATCGCCAAGGCTCAGGTCGCCCGGCCTGGCGGCGACACGATCTTCGGGAAGATCATTCGCAAGGAAATCCCAGCCAAAATCATTTAGGAGGATGACCAGTGTCTTGCTTTCCATGACATTTCCCCTCAAGCACCAACACATTTTCTGGTGATACCCAAGAAATATATATCCCAGATTTCTGCAGCAGAAGATGATGATGAAAGTCTTCTTGGGCATTTGATGATTGTTGGCAAGAAATGTGCTGCTGATCTGGGCCTGAAGAAGGGCTATCGAATGGTGGTGAATGAAGGTTCAGATGGGGGCCAGTCTGTCTATCATGTTCATCTCCATGTTCTTGGAGGTCGGCAGATGAACTGGCCTCCTGGTTAAGTGTGCCGTAGGGATAATTTTGCCTTTTCTATGATCAGGTTTGCAAGTTCCAATATGCTAAATAATTTTTTTTTTTGGCCTGTGTATGGAGGTATTGCAAAAATGATTTAAAAAATCCATACGTAATAAAAGACATTGTTGCATGGCCTGAAAAAAAAAAAAAAAAGTGAGTTTAAAAGGAGCGAGAGGGATGGGGCAAGTGCCGGGGGAGGGTGAAGGAGGGAGGAGGGAAGACAAAAACTGTAAAGCAAAAGGATGAAAGGCAGCAAGTAAAAGACAAAGAGAATTAAATCAGAAAACAAAGAAAAAGAAGGTAAGTGTTTAAAGGATGGGACAGTAGGAAAAAGTAAAATAAAAAGAGGGAATGTGATTGTATAAGAGGCTTGAAAAGAAAGAGTAAGTAAAAAATCCAAGTACAATTTGGGGAAGAGGGCTGTTTAAAAAGGAGACTTCCGCAAATCTAATACAGTTATGTAAAGTTTAAAAATAAAATAAAAAAAAAATTAACTTTAAAAAGGAGACTTCCGAGGGGGCTTCCCTGGTGGCTTTAGTTCAGTTCAGTTCAGTCGCTCAGTTGTGTCCAGCTCTTTGTGACCCCATGGACTGCAGCACACCAGGCCTCCCTGTCCATCACCAACTCCCGGAGTCTACTCCAACTCATCTCCATTGAGTCGGTGATACCATCCAACCATCTCATCCTCTGTTGTCCCCTTCTGCTCCTGCCTTCAATCTTTCCCAGCATCAGGGTCTTTTGAAATGAGTCAGCTCTTCTCATCAGGTGGCCAAAGTATTGGAGTTTCAGCTTCAACATCAGTTCCTCCAATGAATACCCAGGACTGATTTCCTTTAGGATGGACAGGTTGGATCTCCTTGCAGTCCAAGGGACTCTCAAGAGTCTTCTCCAACACCACAGTCCAAAAGCATCAACTCTTGGGTTCTCAGCTTTCTTTATAATCCAACTCTCACATCCATACATGACCACTGGAAAAACCATAGCCTTGACTAGATGGACCTTTGTTGGCAAAGTCATGTCTCTGCTTTTTAATACGCTGTCTAGGTTGGTCATAACTTTCCTTCCAAGGAGTAAGAGTCTTTTAATTTCATGGCTGCCATCACCATCTACAGTGATTTTGGAGCCCAGAAAAATAAAGTCTGACAGTTTCCACTGTTTCCCCATCTATTTCCCATGAAGTGATGGGACCAGATGCCATGATCTTAGTTTTCTGAATGTTGAGCTTTAAGCCAACTGTTCACACTCCTCTTTCACTTTCATCAAGAGGCTCTTTAGTTCTTCTTCACTTTCTGCCATAAGGGTTGTGTCATCTGCATCTCTGAGGTTATTGATATTTCTCCTGGCAATCTTGATTCCAGCTTGTGCTTCATCCAACCCAGCGTTTCTCATGATGTACTCTGCATATAAGTTAAATAAGCAGGGTGACAATATACAGCCTTGACGAACTCCTTTTCCTATTTGGAACCAGTCTGTTGTTCCATGTCCAGTTCTAACTGTTGCTTCCGGACCTGCATACAGATTTCTCAAGATGCAGGTCACGTGGTCTTGTATTCCCATCTCTTTCAGAATTTTCCACAGTTTATTGTGATCCACACAGTCAAAGGCTTTGGCATAGTCAATAAAGCAGAAATAGATATTTTTCTTGAACTCTCTTGCTTTTTTGATGATCCAGCAGATGTTGGCAATTTGATCTCTGGTTCCTCTGCCTTTTCTAAAACCAGCTTGAACATCAGGAAGTTCACGGTTCACATATTGCTGAAGCCTGGCTTGGAGAATTTTGAGCATCACTTTGCTAGTGTGTGAGATGAGTGCAATTGTGCAGCAGTTTGGGCATTCTTTGGCATTACCTTTCTTTGGGATTGGAATGAAAACAGACCTTCTCCAGTCCTGTGGCCACTGCTGAGTTTTCCAAATTTGCTGGCATATTAAGTGCAGCACTTTCACAGCATCATCTTGTAGGATTTGAAATAGCTCAGCTGGAATTCCATCACCTCCACTAGCTTTGTTCGTAGTAATGCATCCTAAGGCCACTTGACTTTGCACTCCAGGATGTCTGGCTCTAGGTGAGCAATCACACTATCATCGTTATCTGGGTCATGAAGATCTTTTTTGTACAGTTCTGTGTCTTGCCACCTCTTCTTAATACCTTCTGCTTCTGTTAGGTCCATACCATTTCTGTCCTTTATTGAGCCCATCTTTGCATGAA
Source organism: Bubalus bubalis (assembly GCF_019923935.1). NCBI lineage: Eukaryota > Metazoa > Chordata > Mammalia > Artiodactyla > Bovidae > Bubalus > Bubalus bubalis. The sequence continues at coordinate 127,902,288 of NC_059181.1, read as the reverse complement.
ATGTTCCCTTGGTATCTCTTATTTTCTTGAAGAGATCTCTAGTCTTCCCCATTCTATTGTTTTCCTCTATTTCTTAGCACTGATCACTAAAGAAGGCTTGCTTATCTCTCCTTGCTATTCTTTGGAACTCTGCATTCAAATGGGTATGTCTTTCCTTTCCTCCTTTTCTTTTGGCTTCTCTTCTTTTCATAGCTATTTGTAAGGCCTCCTCAGACAGCCATTTTGCTTTTTGGCATTCTTTTTCTTGGGGATGGTCTTGATCACTGCCTCCTGTACAATGTCATGAACCTCCGTCTATAGTTCATCAGGCACTCTGTCTATCAGATCTAGTCCCTTAAATCTATTTCTCACTGCCACTGTACAATCGTAAGTGATTTGATTTAGGTTATACCGGAATGGTCTAGTGGTTTTCTCCAGTATCTTCAATTTAAGTCTGAATTTGGCAGTAAGGAGTTCATGATCTGAGCCACAGTGCAAAAAGAATAGAAGGAACGTTTAGGGGGAAAAGAGAAGAAAGAACGGTTTTGTAAATGAAGCCAGTAAGAAAATCAAATAAAATTCTATGTGGTGTGTTGCTGAGGTACAGCTAAAGTGTAAAAACCAATAAAAAATACAGTAAAATGAAGATAGATGATTTGATACCTAGATAAACACATAGGTATAGGTAGGACTGTAAAAAGAAGCCAATAAAAAAAGACAATACAGAAAAGAAAAGCAAGAAGAAGTAAAGAAGAGTGTTTAAACACTGGAGACACTGAGAGGAGAGGAAGGAAGGGAAGGAGTAGAGAGGCTGCTATGACAGAGGGAACAGGCTGTTAGAGGGAGAAAGATAAGAAGGAGAAAAGTAATGAAGGACAAAGGAAAAGAGGGTGGAGGGAAATTGAGAGGAATATAGGAAGAAAGAGGAGGAGAGAAGCAGTGGGGAAAAGCAAAGAGGAAGGAGAGGGAAGGAGGGGGAACAAGGGCTTGCAGGCAGCAGGCAAAGAAGACAGAAAAGCCAGAGAGAGTGAGAGAAAGCCATCAAGATATATAGAGAAGGGGGAGGGAGGGAATGAAGACAGGAAAAGAGAAGAAAGACACAGTGAAAAAAGGGAGCAATAGATACACAGAAAGGAAAGAAGGAATGGAGGGAGAGAGGAGGAAAGGAAGGAAGGAAAGGGAGGGGGAGGAAAGGATGGAAAAAGGAAGGAAAAGAGGATGAATGAGAGGAAAATAAGAAAAGGACAAGTCATTCAAAAAGGAAAAGGTAAGAGATTAAAGATGAGCATGAAAGTGTTTGAAAAGGAGTAGCCAGTAAGAAAAACAATCAAGTACAATGGTCTGTACAAGTGAAAGAGATTCAAAGATGAGAAGGAATAATTTTTTAAAGACCCTAATATATAGATTAAAAAATAGATGATTTATAGTTTGGTAGCAGGCAGTCAGAGGGACAGAACAGACTATAAATAGGAAGTACCAGTAAAAAAAAAAAAAAAAAAAGGTATAAAAAAAGCATAAGAAAAATTGAGCAAAAAATGAAACGCAGCAGGCAGGAAGAAAAACAGTAAAAGAAGGTGGGAAGATGGGATGGAGGGAAGGAGAGCAGGCAGGCAACTTGAAATAGAATGAATTGGTAGGAGAAAGAGTTTGAAAGTGAGAGAAGCTTGAAAAGATGGAGTCAGTAAGAAACTCAAGTAGGACTTTGGGGATGGGAGATTTAAAGAGAAGTTGTTGAAGAAGACAGTAAAAGATAGATAAACAGATAGAAAATAGAGTATAATTTTAAAAGAAGCCAAGTAAAAAAAAAATAATAGAGAAAGATAGTGTTGAAAAGAGAAAGATGAGAAGAAAACAAAAAAGTGTAAAACCAGGTCCCTGTGAAAATACAGTAAAATCAAGCGAAAAGAAAAGAAAGCATCCATACATGGAGGCAAAGGAAACAAATACAGAGTGGGAAAGAAAGGGAATGAGAAAGAGACACGGGAAATAAAAAAAAAGAAGAAAGAAAGAAAGGAGAGGACAAAAGAAAATAAAGAAGTTAAGATGCTAGGAGTAAGTTAAAAGAATAAAGGAGACAAAGAGAACAAAAGAATGATTGAAATAGGGAGAGGAGATTGAAAAAGAGGACCCAGTGAGAAACTTAGCACACTAGGTGGGGAAGGGGAATTTAAAAAGAAGTCAGTCACAAAAGAAAATAAAAAAAATGTATATACAGAGATTATTAATAGACATTCTTAAAATTAAAAAAGCAAGTCAGAAAACTCAACAGGAAAAGCAGAAGGAAGAGAGGGAGGGAGGAAGGCGAGAAGAAGGGGTAAGGGAAGGATGTATGGTCAGGGAGGGAGACAAAGGAAAGGAGGGATGCAGGCAGCCAGCAAAGAACAGAGACACAGTGAAAGGGAGAGCTAGAGAGACACAGCCAGGAATAGTGGAAAGAAAGGAATTAGGAATTAGGAAAGAAGAGGTTTAAAGGGAAGAGACTCAGGTACAGTTGGGAAAGGGGAGAATGACAGATTTTTTAAGTCAATAAAAATACAGTAAAATGAAGATGATTGATAGGTACATAGCAAGGAAGATAAGTGCACAGGTTTAGGTAGGTGGAACTTTAAAAGGACAGTCCAGTAAAGACAGTACAAAGGAAGGAGAGAAGGGGGCGGGCGGGGAGAAAGAGAAGTTTAAAAAGGAGCCAGTAAAAACGTAAGAAGGAAGAAGAGGGACTTTCCTGGTGGTCCAGTGGCTAAGGCTCTGCACTCCTGGGTCTGATCCCTGGTCAAGGAACTAGATCCCACATGCCACAACTAAGATCCAGTGCAGCCAAATAAATAAGTCAAAACATTATTTTAAAAAATGGAAGAAGGGAGAGAGGGAGGGAAGGAAATAAGGAAGGCAGGGAGGGGAAGCAGGGAGGGAGGAAGAAAATCAGTTTAGAGAGGATGTTTCAGAAGACAATTGCATGAATAAGAGGGGAGAATGAGAGAGGAAGATACAGTAAGAAAATTAAGTATAACTGTGCAGGGTGGGAGAGAGTTCTAAAAGGTAGAAGTCAGTACAGAAAGAGTACAATGAACATAGATCATTAATAGCTGGATAGATAGCTAGGTAAGTAGGTATTTATGTATGTATGTAGGTGTATGGATATAAAAAGAGAGAAGAAAGGGGGAGAGGTAGGAATGGAAGGAGGGAGGGGTGAATAAAAGGAAGAAAGGGGCAGGAAAGAAAGTTTATAAGGGAAGAATCTCTGGGAAAAAGGCTAACATAGTGTGATCGTGAGAGGCAGCAAGAGAATGCTGAAAAGGAGAAACTAGTGAGAAAATAAAGTCATGGACAGATCTAAAAATACATTAAAATAGATAGGAAGATTGGATAGCTAGATAAGAAACAGATTTTAAAAATAGAAGCCAATAAGAATGGCAGTATAAAAGAAGTGCAGACGACAGAAGAAAAAATTTTAAGGGGAGTCACTTAAAAAGTATAAGAAATTAAAATAGATAACCAACAAGGACCTACTGTATAGCACAGAGAACTATACTCAATATTTTGTGATAACATATAAGAAAAGAATCTGAAAAGTGTGATTCATAGAAACTGAATCACTTTACTGTACACCTAAAACTAACACAACATTGTTAACATTGTTAACAACTATATGCAATAAAGCATAAATAATTAAAAATTTAAAAGTATAAGTGGGGAGGGAGGGAGAGGAGGGATAAAAGCAAAGGTTTAGAGATGAGACTGCAAGAAAAAGAAAGAAAGAGTGGGCGGGGGAGCCCAGGCAAGGCAGGGCACAGGCCTTGTGACTCAGCCTCTCATGGGAGCAGGCCTCCATGGCAGGCCCTTGCCAAGCCCAACTGCCAGCCCAGGGGCCTGAAGTCACCAATCCTGTTTATAGCCTGGGTTCTTGTGGGGTTCCCCATGCAGATTCCAAAGGAATTGGTTATCTGGCTGGTTTCGCCATGGGCTATACAGCAGCAGCTCCAGCCTCTTCCCTCAACATATATCCTGGAGCACATCCTACCTTCCAAACAGTACCCTGCTAACTGCCCACTCCCCAACTCCTGTCACCACCCACCCACCCACCCCACCACTGTGCCAATGTATGCAGCCCCAAGAATGCCTGCCTACAGCTGTGTGCCCCCTCAGTGGTCACCCCACAGACATTTGCAGATGGAGCTGTGTAGTCACATCATGGAGGGTCCACAGCTGGTGCCGCAGGCCTCATGTCTCCAACCAGGACTTTCTTCTTTATGCGCTAGGATGTATGCTTAGTCACTCAGTCATGTCTGACTCTTTGCAGCCCCATGGACTGTAGCTGACCAGGCTCCTCTGTCCATGGGATTCTCCAAGTAAGAATACTGGAGTGGGTTGCCATTCGCTTTTCCAGGGGTTAATGCTCTATACAATTAGCTAAACACTACTACGGCTGACCCAGCAGGTCCCAGTGCACTCAGTCTCCAGTTGACTCTGTGGGTTGGTCTTAAAGCAAATCCTGTTTGGTGGGCTGTCAGGCAATTTTTTAGCTAACTGTAATTAAGCAAAGGGAGTATTCATCTATTCTGAATCATATCTAGTTGAATGCATGTTAAAAAAAACACACAAAAACAAAACTCACATAATTTATCCACAGTGACTGATGAAGAATCATCACATGCAAAGCTCAAAAGTATGGAAAAATATTTTACAACTTGTGTCACTAATGACTGTCATAATATATGCAAAGTCTTAAAAAAGAGACTGTGTGAGTAAGAATATCAAGTACAATTGTGTGTGGTATGGGAGAGATTGTAAAAGTACAAGTCAGTAAAGGACAGTAAACATACATAGATGATTGATAGCCAGATAGACAGCTAGGCATGTAGGTATGTGCAAAGGAAGACAAATATATGATCGAAGAAAGAAAAGACAGAGATAGATTCATCCAAACATGCACACATATAGAAAGGACACTCATAGGCAGAAGCCAATAAAAAAGAAAGAAAAACTTAGAAATGGATGGAAAGAATGATTTAAAAAGAGGACACTAAAAGAGAATAAAAGGAGAATGGAAGGGGAAAAGTTAGAGACAGAGGAGGAAAGGAAAGAAGGAGGAAAGAGGAAAGAAGGAATTAAGAAAGGTAGAGGGTGAAGCACTGAGGGAGAGGATGGGAAAACAACATTATTGAATAAGAAAGAAACGAGAGAAGAAAGGAAATATGAAGGGAGCAAGAGAGTGGGGAGGAAAGAAAGAATCAAAGAAGGGAAGGGGACAGATAAAAAGAAGACTGAGGCAGGAAAGAAACAGAGGTTATGGAGTCGCTAGGAAAAAGAGTAAAATCAAAAGAGAAAAAATGTGAGTGTGAGATGAGAGTGATACATGGGTTCAACCCCTGATCTGGGAGGATCCAACATGCTATGGAGCAACTAAGCCTATTTGCCACAAATACTGAGCCTGTGATCTAGAGCCCATGAGCTGCAGCTGCTGAAGCCCGCGTGCCCAAGAGCTCATGCTCCACAATAAGAGAAGCCACCACAGTGAGAAGCCTGCACACCACAACTAGAGAGTAGCCGTCACCTGCCACAACTAGAGAAAGGCCCACACAGCAGTGAAGACCCAGCACAACCAAAAATAAATACATACTTTTTTTTCGAAGAGAGAGAAGAAAAGAAAGGGGAAGAGAGACAAAGAAGTTGTTTAAAAAAGAAAATAAGAAATATCATTACAAAAAATTTGAGAGAAAAAAAATAAGTTCTAAAAGGAGGAACCAGTAAAGAATGCATAGAACAAGAATGACAGAATAAAATATAATGGAAGTAAAGAGAATGGAGGGAAAGAGGGAGAAAAGAAAAGTAAGACTTTTGAAAGGATGAGGGAGCTTCCAGTTCAAGATGGCAGAGTAGAGGACATGCGCTCATCTCCTCCTGCAAGAGCACCAAAATCACAACTCGCTGTTGAACAGACATTGACAGGAGGATGCTGGAACCCATCAAAAAAAGATACCCTACTTCCAAAGACAAGAAGAAACTGCAATGACATGGTAGGAGGGGTGCAATCACGATAAAATCAAATCCCATACCCGACAAGTGGGCAGCCCACAAACTGGAGAACAATAATACCAAAGGAGTTCTCCCACTGTTGTGAAGGTTCTGAGCCCCACATCAGGCTTCCTAGCCTGGGGATCCCACAAAGGGACTGAGACTCCCCAGGGAATCTAACCTTGAAGGCCAGTGGGATTTGATTGCAGTACTTCCACAGGACTGGGGGAAACAGAGACTCCACTCTAGGAGGACATGAACAAAATCTTGCACACGCCAAGACCCAGGAGAAAGGAACAGTGATCCCACAGGAGACTGAACCAGACCTACCTGCTAGTATTGAGAGTCTCCTGTGGAGGCATGGGTCGCAGTGATTCACTGCTGTACTAGCAGCAGCAGTCCTGGAAGGTGCCCCTTGGCGTAAGTCTTCTTGCAAGTGGCCATTAACCCTACCATAGAGCCTGTAGACCCCGGGCCTGGGTCTTGCATGCTAAGTCACTTCAGTCGTGTCCAACTCTTTGAGACCCTATGGATTGTAGCCTACCAGACTCCTCTGTCCATGGGATTCTCTAGGCAAGAATACTGAAGTGGGTTGCCATGCTCTCCTCTAGGGGCTCTTCCTGACCCAGGGACTGAACCTGTATCTCTTATGTCTCCTGCATTGGCAGGCAGGTTCTTTACCACTAGGGCCACCTGGGAACCCCTAGGAAGGGAGGGAGTGCAACTCCATCCATCAGCAGATAATTGGATTAAAACTTTACTGAACATGGCCCTGCCCACCAGAGCAAGACCCAGTTTTCCCCACTGCCAGTCCCTCCCATCAGGAAACTTACACAACTCCCCTAGCCTCATCCACCAGAAGACAGAAGAAGCAAGAAGAGAACAATCCTGCAGCTGCCAGAATGAAAACCACATCACAGAAAGTTAATCAAAATGAAAATGCAGAGAGTTATGTCCCAGATGAAGGGACAAGAGAAAACCTGAAGTGGAGATAGGCAACCTCCCACATAAAGGATTCAGACTAATGATAGCGAAGATGATCCAGGATCTCAGAAAAAGAATGGAGAAGATGCAAGAAATGTTTACCGAAGACATAGAAGAACTAAAGAACATAAAACCAGATGAACAATACACTAGAAGCAATCAGTAACAGAATAATTGAGGCAGAATGGATAAGTAACCTGGAAGACAGAATGGTGGAAATCACTGCTGAAAAACAGAATATAGAAAAAAGAATGAAAAAAAAAAACAAGCAAACAAACAAAAAAAAAAAAAAGAAGACAGCCTAAGAGACCTCTGGAACAACATTAAACACACCAACATTCACATTATAGGGTTCCCAGAAGAAGACAGACTGAAAGGACCTGAGAAAATATTTGAAGAGATAATAGCTGAAAGCTCCTCAAACGTGAGAAAGGAAATAGTCAACCAAGTCCAGGAAGCACACAGAGTCCCAGGCAGGATAAACCCAAGGAGGAACACACCAGGACATATAATAATGAAACTGACAAAAATTAAAGACAGATAAAATATTAAAAGCAA
>NC_059181.1:127893910-127894655 GCF_019923935.1 Bubalus bubalis | reverse complement strand
GCTGGCTAGAGTGGACAAATAGGAGATTACAGGGCCATCTGAGAAGCTAAGCATGTTTAGTCAGTGAAGTGAAACAGTGAAGGGGGAATTAGTGGAGACAGGAAAGCTGGGCCTCAGTATTACTCTTTTTGTGGCTTCACAGCTAAAAATATGTTGGGGGTCCTGGTTAACAAACAAAAACCTGGTGGAACCTAAAAATAAATCAATATGGAATCCTAAAATCATGTGCAGGTAACCCAAAGAGAGGCAAAAAAAAAAAAAAAAAAAAGAGAGAAAGAAATGAAGTAACAAGAAACAGAGCCTTAAAATACATGAAGCAGAAACTTATAGACAGGAGAAAAACAATAGATAGATTATTCCCTGGTGGATCAGTGGTAAAGAATATGCTTTCCAATGCAAGAGATGCAGGTTCAATCCCTGGGTCAGGAAGATCCCCTGGAGAAGGAAATGGCAACTCACTCCAGTATTTTTGCCTGGGCAATCCCATGGACAGAGGATCCTGGCAGGTTACAGTCCATGGAGTCGCAAAATAGTCAGACACGACTGAGTGACTAAACAACAACAACAACGTGGAAATAGCTCAACACTCCTGTCTCAGTAACTGATGATCAAATAGACAGAGAACCAGTAAAGGACCTAGGAGACCTGAACTGAACTGTCAACAAGCACATCCCAAGTGACATTTATACCACACTTCACCCAACAACCCCAAACACACATTCTTTTCAAGTGCCAAGACAGACAG
>NC_059181.1:127824349-127893810 GCF_019923935.1 Bubalus bubalis | reverse complement strand
TCCCTCTTCTCTTCTCCATATAATGCTGTGAACCTCTATGGGTGAACCTCATGGTAGAGAAACTTTTCATCTTTAATGTAGATGTTTTATCAATGGTGCTGTGTAGAAGGAGAAGCTTTCAAACTACTGTAAAAATAAAACCGATAACTGGAAGCGGGAGGCTTAAGTCCAAACCCTGACTCCAGGGAGCTCCTGACTCCAAGGAACTTTAATGACAGGAGCTTATCAAATGCCTCCATACCTGCACTGAAACCAAGCACCACACAAGGGCCAACAAGTTTCAGGGCAAGACATACAAGCAAATTCTCCAGCAGCAAGGAACACAGCCCTGAGCTCCAAGATACAGGCAGCCCAAAGTCACCCCAAAACCATAGACATCCCATAACTCATCACTGGACATTTCATTGCACTCCAGAGAGAAGAAATCTAGCTCCACCCAACAGAACACCGACACAAGCTTCCCTAACCAAGAAACCTTGACAAGCCACCTGTACAAACCCACACAGAGCGAGGAAATGCCACAATAAAGAGAATTCCACAAACTACCAGAATACAGAAAGGACACCCCAAACTCAGCAATTTAAACAAGATGAAGAGACAGAGGAATACCCAGCAGATAAAGAACAGGATAATGCCCACCAAACCAAACAAAAGAGGAAGAGATAGGGAATCTACCTGATAAAGAATTCCGAATAATGATAGTGAAATTGATCCAAAATCTTGAAATCAAAATTGAATCACAGATAAATAGCCTGGAGACAAAGATGGAGAAGATGCAAGAAAGGTTTAACAAGGACCTAGAAGAATAAAAGAGAGTCAATATATAATGAATAATGCAATAAATGAAATTAAAAACACTCTGGAGGCAACAAATAGTAGAATAACAGAGGCAGAAGATAGGATTAGTGAATTAGAAGATAGAATGGTAGAAATAAATGAATCAGAGAGGATAAAAGAAAAACGAATTAAAAGAAATGAGGACAATCTCAGAGACCTCCAGGACAATATTAAACACTACAACATTCGAATTATAGGGGTCCCAGAAGAAGAAGACAAAAAGAAAGACCATGAGAAAATACTTGAGGAGATAATAGTTGAAAACTTCCCTAAAATGGGGAAGGAATAATCACCCAAGTCCAAGAAACCCAGAGAGTCCCAAACAGGATAAACCCAAGGTGAAACACCCCAAGACACATATTAATCAAATTAACAAAGATCAAACACAAAGAACAAATATTAAAAGCAGCAAGGGAAAAAACAACAAATAACACACAAGGGAGTTCCCATAAGGATAACAGTTGATCTTTCAATAGAAACTCTTCAAGCCAGGAGGGAATGGCAAGACATACTTAAAGTGATGAAAGAAAATAACCTACAGCCCAGATTATTGTACCCAGCAAGGATCTCATTCAAGTATGAAGGAGAAATCAAAAGCTTCTCAGACAAGCAAAAGCTGAGAGAACTCAGCACCACCAAACCAGCTGTCCAACAAATACTAAAGGATATTCTCTAGACAAGACACACAAAAAACGGTGTATAAACCGAACCCAAAACAATAAAGTAAGTGGCAACGGGATCATACTTATCAGTAATTACCTTAAACGTAAATGGGTTGAATGCCCCAACCAAAAGACAAAGACTGGCTGAATGGATACAAAAACAAGACCCCTACATATGTTGTCTACAAGAGACCCACCTCAAAACAGGGGACACATACAGACTGAAAGTGAAGGGCTGGAAAAAGATTTTCCATGCAAATAGGGACCAAAAGAAAGCAGGAGTAGCAATACTCATATCAGATAAAATAGACTCTAAAACAAAGGCTGTGAAAAGAGACAAAGATGGTCACTACATAATGATCAAAGGATCAATCCAAGAAGAAGACATAACAATTATAAATATATATGCACCCAACATGGGAGCGCCACAATATGTAAGACAAATGCTAACAACTATGAAAGGAGAAATTAACAAAAACACAATAATAGTGGGAGACTTTAATACCCCACTCACACCTATGGATAAATCAGAAAAAAAAAAAAAAAAAAAAAAAAAAAAACAGAAAATTAACAAGGAAACACAAACTTTAAATGATACAATAGACCAGTTAGATCTAATTGATATCTATAGGACATTTCATCCCAAAATAATGAATTTCACCTTTTTCTCAAGCGCACATGGAACCTTCTCCAGGATAGATCACATCCTGGGCCATAAAGCTAGCCTTGGTAAATTAAAAAAAAATGAAATCATTCCAAGCATCTTTTCTGATCACGATGCAGTAAGATTAGATCTCAATTACAGGAGAAAAACTACTAAAAATTCCAACACATGGAGGCTGAACAACACGCTGCTGCATAACCAACAAATCACAGAAGAAATCAAAAAAGAAATCAAAATTTGCATAGAAACTAATGAAAATGAAAACACAACAACCCAAAACCTATGGGACATTTTAAAAGCAGTTCTAAGGGGAAAGTTCATAGCAATACAGGCATACCTCAAGAAACAAGAAAAAAGTCAAATAAATAACCTAACCCTACACCTAAAGCAACTAGAAAAGGAAGAAATGAAGAGCCCCAGGGTTAGTAGAAGGAAAGAAATCTTAAAAATTAGGGCAGAAATAAATGCAAAAGAAACAAAATTGACCATTGCAAAAATCAACAAAGCCAAAAGCTGGTTCTTTGAAAGGATAAATAAAGTTGACAAACCATTAGCCAGACTCATCAAGAAACAAAGGGAGAAAAATCAAATCAATAAAATTAGAAATGAAAATGGAGAGATCACAACAGACAACACAGAAATACAAAGGATCATAAGAGACTACTATCAACAATTATATGCCAATAAATGGACAACGTGGAAGAAATGGACAAATTCTTAGAAAAGTACAACTTTCCAAAACTCGACCAGGAAGAAATAGAAAATCTTAACAGACTCATCACAAGCACGGAAATTGAAACTGTAATCAAAAATCTTCCAGCAAACAAAAGCCCAGGTCCAGACAGCTTCACAGCTGAATTCTACCAAAAATGTAGAGAAGAGCTAACACCTATCCTGCTCAAACTCTTCCAGAAAATTGCAGAGGAAGGTAAACTTCCAAACTCATTCTATGAGGCCACCATCACCCTAATACCAAAACTTGACAAAGATGCCACAAAAAAAGAAAACTACAGGCCAATATCACTGATGAACATAGATGCAAAAATCCTTAACAAAATTCTAGCAATCAGAATCCAACAACACATTAAAAAGATCATACACCATGACCAAGTGGGCTTTATCCCAGGGATGCAAGGACTCTTCAATATCCACAAATCAATCAATGTAATACACCACATTAACAAATTGAAAAATAAAAACCATATGATTATCTCAATAGATGCAGAGAAAGCCTTTGACAAAATTCAACATCCATTTATGATAAAAACTCTCCAGAAAGCAGGAATAGAAGGAACATACCTCAACATAATAAAAGCTATATATGACAAACCCACAGCAAACCTTATCCTCAATGGTGAAAAATTGAAAGCTTTTCCCCTAAAGTCAGGAACACGACAAGGGTGACCACTTTCACCATTACTATTCAACATAGTTTTGGAAGTTTTGGCCAGAGCAATCAGAGCAGAAAAAGAAATAAAAGGAATCCAAATTGGAAAAGAAGAAGCAAAACTCTCACTATTTGCAGATGACATGATCCTCTACATAGAAAACCCTAAAGACTCCACCAGAAAATTACTAGAACTAATAAATGATTATAGTAAAGTTGCAGGATATAAAATCAACACACAGAAATCCCTTGCATTCCTATACACTAATAATGAGGAAAACAGGAAGAGAAATTAAGGAAACAATTCCATTCACCATTGCAACGGAAAGAATAAAATACTTAGGAATATATCTACCTAAAGAAGCTAAAGACCTATATATAAAAACTATAAAACACTGGTGAAAGAAATCAAAGAGGACACTAATGGAGAAATATACCATGTTCATGGATTGGAAGAGTCAATATAGTGAAAATGAGTATACTACCCAAAGCAATTTATAGATTCAATGCAATCCCTATCAAGCTGCCAACAGTATTCTTCACAGAGCTAGAACAAATAATTTCACAATTTGTATGGAAATACAAAAAACCTCGAATAGCCAAAGCTATCTTGAGAAAGAAGAATGGAACTGGAGGAATCAACCTACCTGACTTCAGGCTCTATTACAAAGCCACAGTTATCAAGACAGTATGGTACTGGCACAAAGACAGAAATATTGATCAATGGAACAAAATGGAAAGCCCAGAGATAAATCCACGCACATATGGACACCTTATCTTTGACAAAGGAGGCAAGAATATGCAATGGATTAAAGACAATCTCTTTAACAAGTAGTGCTGGGAAAACTGGTCAACCACTTGTAAAAGAATGAAACTAGAACACTTTCTAACACCATACACAAAGATAAACTCAAAATGGATTAAAGATCTAAATGTAAGACCAGAAACTATAAAACTCCTAGAGGAGAACATAGGCAAAACACTCTCCGACATACATCACAGCAGGATCCTCTATGACCCACCTCCCAGAATATTGGAAATAAAAGCAAAAATAAACAAATGGGACCTAATTAAACTTAAAAGCTTCTGCACAACAAAGGAAACTATTAGCAAGGTGAAAAGGCAGCCTTCAGAATGGGAGAAGATAATAGCAAATGAAGCAACTGACAAACAACTAATCTGAAAAATATACAAGCAACTCCTACAGCTCAACTCCAGAAAAATAAATGACCCAATCAAAAAATGGGCCAAAGAACTAAATAGACATTTCTCCAAAGAAGACATGCAGATGGCTAACAAACACATGAAAAGATGCTCAACATCACTCATTATCAGAGAAATGCAAATCAAAACCACTATGAGGTACCATTTCACGCCAGTCAGAATGGCTGCGATCCAAAAATCTACAAGCAATAAATGCTGGAGAGGGTGTGGAGAAAAGGGAACCCTCTTACACTGTTGGTGGGAATGCAAACTAGTACAGCCACTATGGAGAACAGTGTGGAGATTCCATAAAAAACTGGAAAGAGAACTGCCTTATGATCCAGCAATCCCACTGCTGGGCATACACACTGAGGAAACCAGAAGGGAAAGAGACACGTGTACCCCAATGTTCATCGCAGCACTGTTTATAATAGCCAGGACAAGGAAGCAACCTAGATGTCCATCAGCAGATGAATGGATAAGAAAGCTGTGGCACATATACACAATGGAATATTACTCAGCCATTAAAAAGAATACATTTGAGTCAATTCTAATGAGGTGGATGAAACTGGAAACTATTATACAGAGTGAAGTAAGCCAGAAAGAAAACACCAATACAGTATACTAATGCATATATATGGAATTTAGAAAGATGGTAACAATAACCCTGTGTACGAGACAGCAAAGAGACACTGATGTATAGATCAGTCTTATGGACTCTGTGGGAGAGGTAGAGGGTGGGGAGATTTGGGAAAATGGCATGAAACATGTATAATATCATGTATGAAACGAGTCGCCAGTCCAGGTTCGATGCATGATACTGGATGCTTGGGGCTGATGCACTGGGACGACCCAGTGGGAGGGTATGTGGAGGGAGGAGGGAGGAGGGTTCAGGATGGGGAACACAGGTATATCTGTGGTGGATTCATTTCGATATTTGGCAAAACTAATACAATATTGTAAAGTTTAAAAATAAAATAAAATTAAAAAAAAATAAAAGATGTCCAAAACAAAAAAGATCTTATTATTCGGTTAATAAATCTGATATTAGTCAAGAAAATTTAGAAAATAAAGAAGAAAGCTTAGCTTCTGATGAAGATGAAATTGTTTTACAAGAGGTTATAAAAGAAGAAGAAGTATTTCAAGAAAGCCCACTTGAAGATCAAGTAAAAGAAGACATGAAGCTCACTACCAGCATAGTGGCTCACTCTAAGCCACCGATTAGCAAATGCAGTCTGAAAAAATTTTTGTCAGTAGGAAAATGTCAGCCCAAATCCAGTGTAACTATAATTACTGAAGTGTCACCAGCAAAACAGGCGGAATCTGAACAGACACTAATAAGAACTGTTTCTAACATTGGTGTAACTACCTCAAATGCTTGACTGTCACAAATTCGCCTTGGGAGAAAAAGACACAACCGTAACTATCAGTGACCAGGTTTCTATAGAAAGGGTAGAGAGTTTCACAAACTTAGCCCAAGTAATACACATTGTGTAGGAAGATAAGAGCATCAACTGGATCCCAAGTAGTCTCTCCCAGCTCTGATGACATTTATAACAAAAGGGAAATGATTAACAGATGAGCCAGGAGCCTCAACTGAAGAACAACAGATCATGGAAAGAGTCCTAGGCTATTTAGAAGGACAAGAAAAACAGAAAATAGAAACTGGTTAGGAGAAACACAAGCTAATTATTTAAAATGATAGGTTGTGGGGGGGTTTGGTACACTGACCTGTAAATATTCATTGGAAGTTTTGTGTGTACCAACTCCATTCCAGTGGGCAGGACCAGAAGATGGACTTGAAGGGGAGTAAAAACATTCATGCAAATTCAGCCTATCTGGGTTTGAATTCTGGCTTTGTCACTTAGTAGCTATGTGACATTGGGGAAAGTTATTTAACCAACTATCTTCTTAAAAATTACTCATCCAGCTTGCTAGTTGAATATGTTGAATATTCCCCCTGTTAACAGCCCATAAACTCTAGCTCTTATCCCTGGTTCTGTACCCTTCTAGTGGTGATCTGGGCCTCACTGACCTCTTGGGTTAGCCCTACCCCAAAAATCGTACCTTACTCATATGTATGGGGATTACACATGATTTAGAATTTCCTAGTAAAACAATCCCATGGATTATCCATTTGAAGGAAACCTGGGTTCAATCCCTGGGTTGGGAAGATCCTCTGGAGAAGGGAAAGGCTACCCACTCCAGTATTCTGGCCTGGAGAATTCCATCGACTACAGTCTACGGAGTTGCAAAGAGTCATACATGACTGAGCAACTTTCACTTTCACTTCTTTCCAATTAACTCAGAAGCAGCAATGAACCAGAGAAAACAAAACACAGGGATATGACTCTGGCCAGTTCAGGAGCTCATCATCAGGTCAATAGCCTTGCACAAACTCTGTGTATTGGGATCTGTTTATTTACTGGAAAGCCATGTGAAATCTCATGAGCAAACAAAGTGTGCCTGGTCAGAAATGCTGGCTATATAGATAACTAAGGAAATGTTGTGGTATATTTTATTTATTATACACACTCTTTTGTGTCTTACTTGTATTTTTCCAGGAAACAGAAATGAGACCTAGCACCGAACCAACACATGACTTCATCCATAGAATGATGAGTGTATCTTTAAATGATGAAGAAGATCTGGCTTCATTTTCTAGGTACAGTCAAAGTAATACTAGTTGGCTAAGGAAATAGAAATCTGAAATGAAGATTACGTTGATGGGAAGAATGGGCCTCTCAGGTACACCTGTGAGGAAGCCAGTTTAGCCCTTCAATCTCCCCTCACTCCTTCCCCTAACTCCCCTCTGTGTTTACTTCCTGGGCCCTCCCTTCACATCTTTTCTCCTATTCCTATTTATCTGGTCTCTACTTTCTTCTCCTGGGATCTGCTTTCTAGTATAGTGGTCTATAGTATAGTTACTTTGAGTCTTTAATGTGTTAGGTTCTTGAATCTGGGAGACAGGCTCTGAGTCAACAGTCCCCACACTAACGGCTCACCTAAAGGAGTTCCCACTTAGTTCATGTATGTACCTAAATGCTCAGCAGGGTGGCCCTGTCAGAAGAATCCCAAGGACACAGAGGGGCAATGTAAATTAGAGCACTCAGGGAAGAATTCTCAAAGGCATTAGAGTTGGAATTGGGCTTTAAATGATGGATAAGATTTAGATAAGACCATCCGGTCGGAAAAGACTATAAGAGAAAGGCTGGACCATGTGGTATCTATAGGGACAGGGAGGAACAAAGTACACTGAAGTCTTAATAGTTTTTCTAGAATAGCCAAAACATGTCTAAAATTGCCCTTGTGTCCATAAGAATATTCACAAACTGGGAACAGTAGCACTCTGTTTTTGGTTTTTAAAACTTTTTATTTTATATTGGGGTATCACCAATGAACAATGTTGTAAGAGTTTCAGGTAGACAGCAAAGGGATTCAGCCATACATATACATGTATCCATTCTCCCCCAAACTCCCTTCCCATCCAGGCTGCCACATAACATTGGGCAGAGTTCCCTGTGCTATACAGTACTTCCTTGTTGGTTATCCGTTTTAAATACAGCAGTGTGTGCATGTCCATCCCAAACTCCCTAACCACCCCTTCACCCCACCCTCCCCGCTGGTAACCATAAGTTCGGAACAGTAGCACTTTGTATCATGGGAGAAATAGGGCATAAGGAAGAAAATCCACCCTGTCCCAACTATATCCTTTTCCACCTGGCACCATGAAATCAAGGTTTCTTTTTGACCCGATGCCATTTTAGGACATCCACTCCTGGCCCACCACTGGCTTTATCTCCACTCACGCTTGTCTTAACATACATAATTAGTATTGCAGGCAAATCTCAACTATTGGTATCATTGCATAACACAAGTGGGAACATATAAAACCAAAGTCAATGTAGCTGTCATTTTTATTTTGAGAACTCACAGACATACCACGCCAGGTTTGCATCTATATAAATAAAGACTTGCACAGATGGTTCTTTAACAGTCATTATTATTCATTAATAATTATTCATTCCTTCATATAAAATACAAAGAAAATGAAATGTCTTGTATCTTTTCTTTAGTTTTGATGATGAGAGTTCCACAGATCCAAGTGCCACGGTTACAGAAGGTTGGATTGATTTCTTTTCTTACTTTAAATTAGATTGTATTTAAAAAGAGAGTTTGTTCATCACATTGATGAATACTGAGTTTTCCAGTAGGCTGATCTAAATTGGAAGAATACTGAGTCAGTTAACCAGCTAGTGTGATGAACTAGTTTGCTTTTTCTGAAACACTAGTAAGATTCCATTAATAATTGTGGCGAAAAGTATGTAGTGTGACTATAAGTTTACAGTTACCATGATCCTGTGGGAAATATCCAGGAAATAAAGGTTTATCACATCTATATGTAGACTACAGCCCATGCTACTAGGGTTTAATCATCTCTTTAAGTAGGTATGCTTGCTTTGTATAACTAGGTCAGCCCCAGTAAAATATATTTAAAAGCTTTTAAAGCTAAAAATGAAACCTACGTTTATTTGCTTGCATTAAATCCTGGCTAGGGTGCACCCCACTTTAATTCTGTCTCTGTTAAAACTGACTCCTTATTTATGAGTTGGGTTTGGTCCTCTATTCTTTTAAAGCTCAAAGGATCAATGTGGCTCTAACAGTGGGACAGCACTGAGGTAGGGGTATCATGTTTACGGTAAAGATGGCCTGAAAACTCCAACTACAGAGCTGGAGTTGGCCTTGGTTGTTTCAAGCCTGCACCCACTCAAGAAGTTACTCAAGAAATATATCCTCTCCATTTGAGAGTGGGAATAACATTTATTAAAAGATGAATCATAGAATGGAGGTAAGTTGCCAGAATCCCATAAATAGGTCATCGTCAGAGGATGATACGTCACTGGCGTGTTTCCTGTATTATGGAATCATAGGCTGTCAGAGCCAGAAAGTAGCTGGTATAACCTTATTTTACAGCTGAAGAGACTGAGGTTCAGGGTAGGGAAGTGACTTGTCCAAGGTCATACTGTCAGTCAGAATATAGATCCCACGTCTCCTAAATCTGAACTCAATGTCATTGTTTTCTTCAACTTCACTGCAGTGAGTCACGCTTAGATATAGGTATCCTGTGGTAATATTTAATATTGCACCTGTCCAGTTCATGCATTCATTCACATTCAACAGAGTCACTGGGCACTTTCTTCGGGCTGGACACTGTTCTAAGTTGTGGAGATAGAGCTGCGAATGAGAGACAAAGTCTTCACCTCCTTCTAATTGGGAAGGGGATATCAACACAATAGGGCTTCCTCTGGGGTGGTGAAGAGTTGGCCAGGACTGAGTGACTGAGTACAGCACATAAACACAATAATTCTAGATAGGAATAAGTACTTCCCATTTCACCCAGGATAAAGGCCGGGGTCTTTACAATGGCTTACAAGGCCACACATGGTCTGGATTCCATTCTCCCCTCCTGGTGACCTGTCTTGACCACCTCTCTTTATGATCCCTCTTAATCCCTCCACTCCCGCCACATGAACATTTATCTTCTTCAGATCTTTGCTGAAATATTATATTCGAAGTCAAAAATTCCCTGAACACTTTTCTTTAAAACTGAAACCCCAATGCCACCCCAGCACTCCCTGCTTTAATTTTATCCCTAGCATTTGTACCATCTGAAAGCTTTTTTTAAAAAATTGTTTATTGACTCTCTCCCTTCCCTAGAATGTTAGTTCCATGAGGGCAGGGATTTTTCTCTGTTCACTGTATCCCCACATGTCTACAAAAGAAGCACAGAGTAGATACTCAGTACGTATTTGTGAAATTCATGAATGAATATGAAAAAAAAAAAAATAAAGAAGAGCCCAAGTGATATAGAATGACTGGCTAGATTAGTTTGGTCCAAGAAGTCTAGAAACATCAGATCTTAATAATGAGACGGAAGTGACCACAAGAAGATCTGGAAGCAGAGGGTCCCACACACAGAGTTCAGTAAGTGCAACGGACCCTAGATGGGATGAGTTTGGCATGTTAGAGGCATCTTCCCCACAACCTGTGCCCTGAATTTGAGGATCTCACCTCTTTTGGTTTCTTCTGCTTGCCTAGTTTCTGCGATTCTCTGATGAAATTATTGAGGTTATTTTTGTGCTAAAATGTGTATATGTCTCAGAAATAACTATTTTCCAATATTGTGTTTTGATCACAGAAAGTCTTGAATGTCCATGTCTGGAGAATTTGAGCAGTCTTGAGGTAAATATTTTTCACTGGGTCCCCTCATTGTGAGCCAGTGGAACCCTGACAAAAATGAGGGAGTGCCTTAAAGTAAGGGTGTGGCATGCCTTGAGGTTGCCTCAGGAAGCACTCCCAGTTGGGACCAACCTCTGGTTGAAGTTATTGTCCCCGAGTTAAGCGCATAGGGTAAGCCCCTTAGCACCTGAGAACAATGGCACGCAAGGAGTGAGGCCCTGGAACTGGAGGGCCCGGTGGGGGCAGCGAGGGAACAGATGCTTCGAAGAGGAAGGGGCGCTGGCTGAGGGAAGTGAACGCTGGCTCCATCTGCTTTGCAGGGTACCCTTCCTAGGCAGCTTTCCAAAAATCTGGCCCACTCCTTAGTGTGATCCCAAGAAATTCCCTCCACCTAAAGCCCTCTTAGGAAGTCTCTGAGGAGACTGAAACTACAGCTCCTCCTAGATCCTCCTCTCTGTTTTGTATTACTTTTGCTTTACTCTTGGTTCACTTTAACCATCCCCCAGCATGCGTGTACACACACATAAACACAAACCATCCCCCTTATCCTGCGTTATTTTCTTCACACCACTTAGGTCACCATTTAGTCATTTATTCAACATTTATCAAGTGCCTACTATGTGCCAAGGGCTAGAGATTCAGAAGTAAACAAAGCTGTCAAATATTCCTGCCCTCATCCTCTGGCACAGGATTCACTTGAGTATAAGCTTCATGACAGCAAGGGCTTGTCTTGTCAGAATAACTGCCTTAGCACCATCAGAGTCAAATTTCAACCACGTCAGGAGGGCCTCAACTCCTACCCCCATGAAGCTGATGGACAGCCCTGTGTGGGAACTGTTACACAGAGCAGAGGTTCTCAACCCTGGCTGCAGCCTGGAATCAACTTTAACAACGGACGCCCAGCGTTCCATCCCCAGAGATTCGGATTCAGTTGGTCTGGGTTGCAGCCTGGGCCCTGGGTGATGCTGACGAACAGGCAGTGTTGAGAACCACTGAGTTAGCGGACTTGTGTCTGGCCATTTAGTAGCATCTGCCCCTTCCCCTCCTTCCTTTAGATAGGGAATTCTCAACCTGACTTCATGCTAGAGTCACCTAGGCAACTTAGAAAAGAGAACAATGCTTGCCCCAGCCTCAAGGATTCCTGTTCATTTGGGGCGGGGTCCAAGCATGCCTATTTGTAATATTTCTCCAGATGGTTGTGTTGTGCAGCCAACGTTGAGAACCAGTCCCTTAGATTGTTCTGTCCCAGTTTATCCCTTTATATATCCTATCCTCCATATCTTAATCCATAAACTGCCTCAAATCCAAAATTTCACCATAATACTCTGCTCTCCATACCAATGGTAGGTGTTGGTGTGGAGAGTTCTCTCATCTCTCATGCTTCTCTCATCTTGCCTTCATTGATTTGCCCCATCCTTTTTAACCGCCCTCACCATGGCACACCTAGCCCAGCCACCTCCCCCAGCCTACTGCAGGCCCTTCTGGGACCCTGCTGCTTCTGCATTCCAGGGGGTGAGGAAGGTCCACAGAGCAAAGCCAGCACCTGAGCCACCATCTCCGCCCTGCCCCCTCCAGGCTGCTGCAACCTCACACTACCACTTTCTTGCTCCAGACCTCACAATGGTTAAGAATTATTTCAAAGAAGATTGGGGTAGTAAAATGGACCTCCCCTTGCCTCCTCCTTCCCTTAAGACCTCCACTATCATTAGCTTTGCTCAGAGAAGGATCGAAAATGTTTTATTTGTTCCAAGTTCCCGGAGGGGAAGGGCAGCATGGCTGACATTGTTCTGTGACCTGGGACACGTGAGCCCTTGAAATTATCCGCCAGGGGCAGCCCTTGTCTGAGTCTGGCGCCAATCCTGGGTGTCCTAATTAGCAAGAATTATGAGAAGTCATGCCTAGGAATAACCAAAGTCCCAGAAGATAATTCTTTGAGACTGAGGGGCCCTGAGATTACTATGTATGATGCCACCATGGTTGTGCTCCCTTCAGGGTTTCTAGTGTTCGCTGTCCATCAAAGGGCAGAGGCTTAAGCTAGTATTTCACCTTTGTCTTGGCAGTTTCTCACCCTCTATCAATGCAGAAGTGACCGGACCAGCCAATATTCCTCAAACGATGGCACTTCAGGTACAACAAATTTATCATTTTAGAATGAAGCTCTCAATTATGTCATTTTGAACATAGAGGAGTTTTGATCATTCACCCCCCCTTGCCCATCACATTGAATGGGCCTTGCCTTGCAGCACACCCACCCACCACCAATATGAGGATGAGATAATATGACTTAGTATGTATGTGTGTGTGTGTGTGTGTGTGTGTGTGTGTGTGTGTATGTGAGTCGCTCAGTTGTGTCTGACTCTTTGCGACTCCATGGACTGTAGCCCTCCAGGCTCCTTTGTCCATGGGATTCTCCAGGCAAGGATACTGGAGTGGGTGGCCATTTCCTTCTCCCTTAGTATGTATGTAGATTGCAATTTGCAGGTTATTATGCAGTTCTCTGACTTAAACCTGCAGGCAGTTCCTGGTCATGGGAGTAACATTTATTAGGGACCGGCCATGTACCAGGCATTCTGCTAAGTGCTTTTCTCACATCCACCCTGTGAAGCATCATTTCCATTATATCGACAAGGTAACAGTCACTAAAGCTTATCATACCATGCTTCCTTGCAAGTCTTGAAGCTCTCTCTCAGAGAGGAGAAAATGGAGGCAAATGACCTGCCTGAGGTGGCACAGCCAGCAGGTGGCTGAGCCAGGGCTCTAACATCACAGGTCTTGAGGCTCTCTCCCATATTCTTTTTCCTGCCAAACAGGGGTCACATCTCAGAACTAAGCGGTGACCAGGAACTTCCTGCAGAGTTTAGTGATAAGTAGAAAAGATCCCATCTAGGTTTCCAAGTAGCATGTCCAGTCAAAGAGTAAAATCCCATTCTTCTGTGACTTCAGTTTGATGGGGACGCCTCCTCCCAACCCCTACATTCCACACATTAGAGGAGTTCACTGAGAAGCAGTTCAGATAACCTATTTTTGCTCTGATAAGGGCTTTTGGAGGAAGAAATGCAGAAATGGCTCACCCTGTGCTAAGGTGCTCAAAGTAGTAAAGCTCCCCACAGAGGAGAATTTACATTGAATTTGAAATTACAATGATACCTGCTTAGGAAAACCCACCCCAAAAGAGGGGACTTCTGGACCAACACAGGCTCATTACAGCTTATTTTTCACGAATAGGATTTTGGGGGAATCAAAATCAGTTCATGGTACGACGTGTCATTCCCTAGCCCTTGGCATGTGTCATGGCCATAAACACCCAGGTACATTTCTCTCTTGAGAGTGACCAGTACCAACCAAGTGAAGTCCATGGTGCTGCCCACAAAGCAGATCAAAGCAGCAGCAGGGTGTCTTGAAGGAGACCTGGAAATGGTGGCCAGGCATCTACATTTTTAACAAGACCCGCAAATTGCAAAAACAAAGCTTTATTTTTCCCCTCAAGATTTTCAGAATGTGGCCTTGCAGTATATGCTTGAATTCTGTAACTGTCTTTGTCTTACTTTTTCAGAAGAGATCTCTCCATTCAAGCCTTTACCTTTGCCTTTGCAAATTTTGGCTTTTTCCTTATTAATTTCTTGGTTGTTCTTATTTTGTTTGAGCTATCAGCACATTCCAGTACTGCATTATTGATCTGAAGAGCTAAACTATTCCCACCCCCCACTTTATTTGCGGTTAAATTTGCTATCTGCTACCTTAGTTTTAATCATAGATCCTTGAGGTTCCTAAGGTTATATTGCTAATGAGAAAAGCTGAGGATTTGCAAGAGGTCTAGGAGAACCCTGTCTTTTACTAGAAATAAGAAGGTATGTTCTTTACTGCCCTGTGTCTTTTTATGACATCTTGTCACAGTTCATCAGCAACAAAGGTAAATGCTCATTTCTGTCCTTACAGATACAACAGTCATTTTGTTAACATAAACTATTAGACGCTTTAAGAGCCCTTTGCACAAGACAAGTGGTATAGAACAATGAGTCCAAATGGAGACTTTTATTGGCCACACAAGTCCTGTATAGCTCACACAACAAACAGATCACTTGAGGTCAGACAACTGAAAATGTTCCCAGACTGAGAGAAATGCTAGCCTTTTGTAGTGCGCAGCTGCTTTTGCCTGGACATTTTGAAATGGACACCGGTACTGTTGAGAGTTGAAAGTTACCTTCTTGTGTGGAATTAGCTCATCAGGCTACCCATGTGACCTTAGCCAAGGCATCTGACTTCACTGGGTTTCTCCTGCTTTCTTCCCAAGGCTGTCAGAAGGAGCAAAATACTCTTTGTGAAAGCACTTTTAAAAACAAAAGCTATGATATAACTACTTATTTCTGAATCCTAAATGATCGCTCCCCGGGGCCTGACAGCAATTGGAAAGCCTGGTAACTGATCACATTTCTCTTTTGGTTGTTCACAGACTTTGAAAAGCCCCATACTTCCTCTAGATGGGTCTGAAATGATGAGGAAGATATCATCAACTTCCTCCCAAGTGTTTTCAAGAATCTAACACCAGTGTTCCGAAACCTTCCTCACCCTCACCCCCTCACCAAAACAGAAACTGAGACTGTAATACCCAATAACAGTAAGCATGTTGACCTTCCTCAAAAAATAAACGGTTGTTAAAGCTGACATTGTGTCCTACACACTGATTCTTATATTGAAAATAAGAGCAAAGAAAGCATAAACAGGCAGTTGGAGAAAAGGAGGGTTTTGATAAATGCTTCTGACAAGCATTTTGGGATGAAAAGAGCAGCTCTGTGTCACATAGAGATCCATCTAGCAGGCAGTGTGGGGTTGAAGCTCTGCTCTTGAGGGCCCTGCAGCCTTGCCGGGAAGATGAGAACTAACTTCAAAGCAAACGTGTGATACCAGTAAAACAACGTGTCATCACATCTTTCAGGCACCCTAGGTGTTCAAAGAAGGGAGTCATCGCTGTGGGCTGGAGTGGTCAGGATACATTTGCTGGAGGAACTGGAATTCAGACAATCCTCAAAGGACCGTTCGGATTAGGGAGGCCTTGACGGCACCGGGAAGGCTATCCCCTCAGGTCACACACCTGCATACACTGCCGCCACGCCTGAACAATTTAGCTCTGGCCCATAGGACATTCTACGATGATGGAAATGGTCTGTATCTGCTCAGTTTGGTACAGGAGGCACCAGCCCCACGTGGCTATTGTCACTAGCGTGACTGAGGAACCCAGTCTTTCCATTTTATTTCAGTTTAAATAGCCACATGTAGCTAGTGGTTGCCTTATCAGACAGCACTAGTCTAATCGGTACAAGGCCTCAGGGACAGCAGCCAATTCCAATTAGGTTGAAGGATTCCCCGAAAGTTCATTTCCAAAGTCTATCCTCAAACAAAGACGTGTAGAGATCTAACTCCTCAGGGGGGCTTTGAAGCCTCCAGGCATCCTCTTGGTCCCTTTAAGAGACATGAACCACCAGTGTGGCCAGAGAGGAGCTCATGGTTTCCAGCCATATTTGTGCCGCTGCACTTGTCAAAACTCAATTGATGGAGAAAGGATAAGCCCCATGGAGAACACCAAAGTCAGGGAATCACAAACAGAAAATTGGAACCTGCATCTGCCAGCTGGCCTCAAGCAGTGCTTGGCTAGAAACGGCTTCCAGGAGACAGCAACACATGAAGATGATCACTCACTAGTCATTCTCATACCCCAGCTTTATCCAGGAATTTAGGTCAGTGGAAGGTCTCAGCCTTATACTAATGCCCAAGGGAACTATTTCTATGAAAGTAAATTTCCTTTATGCTGTACCTATAGTCCAGAAATGTTAAGTGACGTTTAGTAAATAGAATGGCAGGCAGTTCTGCCCAAATATCACATATACCTAAATTGCACTGCCTTCATCTCATTTCTGCCCTTACATACTGAAGTTCATCGCACGCAGCAGCATAAGTTTAAAGTTAGCTTTGAAAGATCTACAATAATGGCAAGCACTGATATTACATAAGCCTTTGTTTTTATTAAAAAGTAATACCAAAAAATAAAACTTTTTTAAAGTAATAGCAATCCAGTTTGGAAATCAAAAGGTATGAAAGCTACAGTGAAAAGTTTCCCTCTCCTCTCCCAGCTGTTGGCCTGGTTCACCTCTCCCAAAGCAATCTCTATTACCAATGGGACCAGTATCCTTCTCAGAGATAGGCTTTGGATAACAAGTGTATTTTCATATGACTTTAGCAAGAAGTCTAATATCCTCCCTCAAAAAAGGCAGAAAACAGAGAGGAAGAGGGAGGTGAGAATGGAAGGAGAGAATGCGTGCACGCTATCTGACGGCTACTATGTCCTAATATCACTGCATTCGTAGTCTCAAAGTCAGTCATTTTTTCAAATGCTCTTTTGTCTAATGAATTAAATGTCAAAAGGTGAGCGCCAGAATGGGAGGAAAGGTGCTTACCATAGCTCTTCCAAGTCTGCTGGCCAAAATACATTAAGAATGTATGAGCTGGTAACTACAGTCCTTAGAGAGAGAACCATTTAAATATTTTTTAAAAACGAAAGCACTAAAAGTAACAATGCCATGAAATAAAATGCAAATTAGAATAACGCAAATGTATCACAATATACCTTTCAGAGAAGAAAACAGGAATAAAATGATAAAAATCCAGTGTTGCCCAGATGTGGGGAATTACATTTCAACTCTACAGTGGTGGCAATCCCACAAATCTGATCTTTCTGAAAAGCAGTCTAACAATAAGATGGGTTATGGTTCCAGCTGTACTTTTGGACCTGGTAACTGCATTTAGGTAAATTTGGTCCAAGGGAATAATATAAAGTGAAAACAAATGTAAAAGACTATATGAAAATGTACATAGCATTACTATTAATTATGAAGACAAATTAAAACAATCCTAGTGGGACACTGGTGTGGTGTATTATCAGGAAAGAATGCTAGTGAAAATATACACACAAAGAAATGCAGATATGAAATAAGTAAAACCAGCACACAGATAAGATGTGAGCACAGAATAAGGCCCTGTTCGGGCCTCCCCACACAGGGGCGCTGGGAGGGGAGGCGTCAGTGCCCCTCCCCTCCCCTCGTGCTGTGGACGTGTTCCAAGGGGCCCAACCGGGCCTGCCAAGCAAGCAGGACATGAACCGGAAGGGCCAGAATGCGGCCACAGACCCAAGGAGACCCCGGGGTTTCCCACAACCACCAGGGAAGGCTAGAGGAAAAAAAAAAGATGTCACACTGATAACAATTACACAGTATACTTTATGATTTGGCAACCATATAATATACTAATAAAAATTCAAGGAACTTAAGAGATCTAAATAATCATGAAGGACTTTTTTTTTTTTTTTTTTTGGCCGCTGTTAGCTGCTTGCTAACAAATGCCTTTCTCTTGAGGAAACATCATCACAACCATCTCCAACATCAGTTCTTATGCCAATTCTAAACCTAGCCTAAGGTGGATAATACCAAATGCCTCAGTTTCTTATGAGGCGTAGAAAAACAAAGCATTAGTTCAGATTTTTTCGAACAACTTCTGTAAAGATAGTAGGTCATCTTCAGTC
This sequence comes from Bubalus bubalis, assembly GCF_019923935.1. NCBI lineage: Eukaryota > Metazoa > Chordata > Mammalia > Artiodactyla > Bovidae > Bubalus > Bubalus bubalis. Next base: position 127,875,247 of record NC_059181.1, on the reverse strand, counting down.
AACCCCAAGGTGCTCTTCTAAATTCTAAGCTGACAAAAGGTAACCAAATTTTTGACTGATGTTCATTATAGAAAGTATATTGGCATCAAATATACAATAGCTATATAGCTAGGTGACAAGCATATATTTTAGAGTAACTTGTGTCATATGGTTTTGCCCCTTTTTAGGACCCAGCACATAATTTCAGTATTTTTAATGATTCATCTAGGGACCAATGTGTCTTTGATGACACGCTATTGGTCATACTTAGTTTGCATGCATGCTAAGTTGCTTCATTTGTGTCCAACTCTTTACAACCCAATGGACTGTAGCCTGCTAGGCTCCTCTGTCCATGGAATTCTCTAGGCAAGAATACAGGAGTGGGTTTCCATGCCCTCATCCAGGGCATCTTCCTGATACAGGGATCAAACTTGCACCTCGTACACTGCAGGCGGACTCTGTACCACTGAGCCACCAGGGAAGCCCATACTTAAAGAATAACAAATGCTTATCACAGATATAATTATTATTTCCAACTGGAAAAACTGATCTGTTCTTATCATTCATTTTATGATGGAGTTCCCAGTAACACTTGCAGAAATCACGGGCCACCTATTTAGTAAAGGAAAGATACTAGGTTAAATCCTTTCAGTGCAAATAGTCACACCCAAACATGTCTTCTAAGCTTAACTTTTCAGATGAAAGATATCAGCAAATGTTTGACTATTGTTTGGTCTCAACAGCATAGTGCACAGCACTTTATACTTCACTGGACTACCATTTAGACAATGACCAGGCTACTCCTTTCAAAAAGCTTTAAAACCTGTTTACAGAACATCTGTACTAGATAAGGATCACTTCCAATTTAGGGTTCACTGAGTCCATAAACGGCCAAGATAGATACTTATGAGGTACACATTCCAGTAGGTTAGAGGAAGGAAAGAGACAGACTAGGGTGTTAATCAGGCCACATGAAAGAAATACTGATATGCCAAGAAGTAAAAATTGTTCTTAATGAGCACTTTATTCACTGGCTGTTCAGCTTTGAGGTCACTGCGAGTTTGTCCACCAATGAATTGCAACTCTTCTGTGAAGTGAACCCATGAAAGAAACCAGTAAGCATTCGTTGTTGCCAAAGATCAAGTAAAACCAATAGCTAGCTGGCTGTTCTCAGCTGGGCGTAGTGCAGGGTGTATTTGCCCCTCTCAGATCTCTGACTCCAGGGAGCATAAGTGACTGACTGCCACAGCTATTGAGCTCTGAAATGCAGTGCTGCTGCACTTTCCATCACCGCTGCATTTTCACCAAGGCCAAATTTCTCATGGGCTACTCTCGGCCAATGGCAGAGTGTAGCAGAGATGCTAAGATTGGTTATTCCTGCAAGACACAGGACTTCCCCCACAGGTGACTGGGCAGGGATGCTGTCAGGGAAGAAGCCCATCCTCACAAAGGATGGCAGGTCGACCTGATCCCACATTACAGATGCAAAGTAGACAGACTTCATGGGGCAGAACAAGATAGTAATACTTTATCAGCAAACAGCATGGGTATCAGTGGAGTTCTGCCAGTCCCCCAAGGGCAATGCAATGGGCTCAGAGACATGCTACCTATGTGGCGGGTTGCATCACTGCCGAGGAACCCAGGGTCAAGGGCCCAGGACCTTCTGAGCAATGAACAAACAAACCAGTGCTCCTTCCCCTGGGAAGCGAGTGGTTAAACAGTAGTCATACTATGGTCACTTTGCCCTACACAGAAATGGTTCAGCATCAAGAAGCAGGTAAACTGTGCTTTCAAGAACCTCAGCAAGAATGTGCAGATGCTCAGGGCCCATGGTGGACTGCCTGTCCTGAAAGACGCATTTGCTTCGCAAAATGTCCTTAGAATTGCACCACCTGGTTAAGAATTTTCCTCTCCACCCTTCCTTCCTTCCCTCTCTCCACCGGGGTTAGAGACCCGCATCTAGTCCCACAGCTCTCCCCTGACTCCCTCCCCACTCTCCCTCATAGGCCTTTACCCTGATAAATCTCTTATGTGTTTGATCCCACCTTGGCCCCTGCTTCTCAGAGAACCCGAATTATCACAGATGGTGCCATCAGTGGTCCAAGAGAACAGGCTGTGTAAGATGGGGCCTGGGACTGCTTCAGTCACTGCCTGGTGGGCAGAATGGACACTGTCCTGAGGGGATGTGGGGCACGGATAGTCCTAGGCCTTGAGGACCCAACTGCTACAGATTTCTCTGGAGATGATGTGGGAAAACTGAGAAAACAGGCTGCCAGATGTGGTGATTCAGACTTTTGAAAATGGAGGAATAAGGAAGGCCTACAAAGACAGTGGAAATGGCTGGATACTGTTAAGTATACTGATGCCCTGCAGCAGGGTAATGAGAAATGGATGACCGTTAAGTAAAGAGTATGTGTGAGAGCCAGAGGGCCTCCAGCGAGCTTCCCAAGAGCCCCTCAGTTCCTGCAGTGGAGGAGTGGATGCAGCAGAGCAACAAAGAAGCCATAAGAGTTGCATAACTCCAGGGAGATTAAATACTCAATATCTAACATATGGCAGGTCGGCTTTGCTGCAGTCAGGGCCACATGACTTCATATGGTTGGAAAATCCTTGGGACCCTGAAACGTGGGATAGGAACATCTGGTTAGACTTTCCTGAAGGTGGTGGCTCTGGAGACACCCCTACCCAGCTCTCAGTATGCAAAGGGGGCCATTCTTTCCAAACAAGGGCTTGCACACCCTGTGCTGGAAGATGCTAGAGGCTGCTCCCCTCACCAGACACGCAGTGCCCCGCCGGGCCCCCCCCCCCCCCCGCCTCCTCCCCGACCCAGGAGCTGTGTCCAGCCTCTTTCCTGGTTACCAAACTGCTATCTAGGATTAAATTCCAGCATTACCTGGCTAGGGAAGTGCTGGGCCTACCAAAAAGCTGCAAGAATTAACTGGCAGGAGCCATGGGAACACTGGGTTTGGTTTTCAAGGGTGCTGTATCAAGAATCAGAAAAGCAGGAATTCAGACTTAGAACTCAGCATATAGGATTTAGAGGGCTTCCCAAGTGGCTCAGTGGTACAAGAATCCAGCTGCAATGCAGGAGACATAGGAGATGCAGGTTCAATCCCTGGGTGGGGAAGATCCCCTGGAGGAGGGCACAGCAACCCGCTCCAGTATTCTTGCCTGGAGAAGTCCACTGTCAGAGGAGCCTGGTGGGCTACAGTCTATAGGGTTGCAGACTCAGACACGACTGTAGCGACTGAACACACGCACACACATACATACAGAATTTAACCCCCAGGCAAGAACTGCAGGGGGTGAGCAGCTTCCACTGAGGTGGCTCACAGAGGACTGGAGAAAGTGCTGGCCACCACCAGGCAAAGTAGAAACACCTGAGCTGTCCTGGCAAAGGACCAAGGAAGGAATGACGAGGCCAAGGGGAGTAGGTATCCTGGAGAGATTGCATGAGGTAAGAAACCTCACCAGAGGGTAGTATTCCATAGCAGGGTCCAGAGGATATCCCACTCAGAGGCTCATTAGGTTCAGAGGTGGCCTCCTCTGCAGGCCAGGGATGGCAGTAAGAGATCATCACAGAGCTGGGGCCCCACAGTAATAAAAACCTAGGAAGTGCCGAAGAATTGATACTTTTGAACTGTGGTGGTGAAGACTCTTGAGAGTCCCCTGGACTGCAAGGAGATCAAACCAGTCAATCCTAAAGGAAATCAATTCTGAATAGTACTGGAAGGACTGATGCTGAAGCTGAGGCTCCAACACTGTGGCCACCTGATGCAAAGAGCTGACTCATTAGAAAAGCCCCTTGACACTGGGAAAGATTGATGGCAGGAAGAGAAGGGGGCAACAGAGGATGAGATGGTTGGATGGCATCACTGACTCCATGGACATGAGTTTGAGCAAGCTCCAGTTGGTGATAGGGAAGCCTGGTGTGCTTCAGTCCACGGGGTTGCAAAGAGTCGGACATGACTGAGTAATTGAACTGAACTGAGTGGTGCTTATCCCCAGAAGCCAGGAAGACACAAATACTAAAGTGAACCTCAAGGTCAGAAGGGCAACCAAGCGGGCTTCACCCACATGGACTCATGGAAATAGCGCAAACGGACCATGGTGTCCCTAGAAGCAATACAGAGAGCCACCAAGGGTTATCACTCAAGATCTACAAGCTGAAAAAGGCAAAAGTGGAGAAACAGGGGGCCGAGGGAGGTTCTCCCCAATAAAAAGTCCAAATTACTTGCTCAATTTCCAGACATCAGCCCATCCTCAGATCTAGAAGAAGTAGCTGGGCCCCTAGAAGGAAGGACAATGCCATGTAATGCTTCTCCCGGCACTAACGCTGTATGTACACTGGGGCAAGAATAGCCAGACATTTGAATACTGGATGCAAGATATATATGGTGTATGTATGTATATATGTATATATATGTATATATATATATATATATATATACACACACACACACACACACACACACACATTCATATATGTATACCCTGTTTCTCTGGAAAAACCCTAATTGATACATAAATCAAATACATATTCCATGGAGATGCAGTAGATCAGCACTGCTTTTAAACACCTGAATGATGCAGACAGTGGTAGGCTCTATGGTAACTCTGCACCTATGGCCATATGGGGATTCCTGTATGACCAGCTGAAGGAGGAAACAGCTTGAGCCTGGTTTACAGATGGGTCAGCACTCAATATCTAAGTACAAAACGAAGATGGGTGGTATCTATATAACAGCAGATACATTCACGGGGGAGAAGGAACATTTTTCCAGTGGATGGAACAAGCAGGGCACTTGACTTGGTGTGGAAAAAGTGGCCCAAAGTGAGACCGTTTATTGAATACATAAGACTCTAGGAAGTGGCCAATGGCTTGACCATCCAATTGGAAGCCTGGAAGGAAAAGGGCTGGAAGATCAGAGACAAGGCGATCTGATGCAAAGGCCGTGGACTGACACATGGGAGCATGCAAAGTGTGAAGATTTCTGCATCATATGTTAACCACCACCAGAAAACATCTCTTATGGAAGAGGCACTGAACCACCAGGCAGACACAACGACTCAGCCAGGTGCAGGGGCCTTCGTTAGTTACTACACAACTGGCATGATGGACACGAGCAGAGTGGTCACGATGGCTGACGGAAGTCCAGCAGCAAGGACGCCTGTTTACCAAGGCTCATCTCCTGGGACTCCTCTGACAGGTGACTCTTGATCAAGGGCTCACCACTGGTCTTGCTGAAATAGTCTTAGAACTCCACTGCAGTCTTAAGACTTTTCCTATGTAACTTCCTTCTTTCCCTCCCTTTCTTCTCCACAAGTTAGACATACGTCATAGTCTGACGGCTTTCCCAATCTCCGCCAGCTCCCTCCCCACTCTCCTTCATGGACATCCCAACCACCAGTCTAGGTGCACATCTCATCTAGGACCCATACAAACACACCAGTTGATTTAACTTAGCACATTCACTATTAAAGCTCTAATCCTCTGCTTTACAGTGTCAGAAATTCCATTTTAATAATTCAGCAGAGGTATTAAGGTTTTGTGGACTGTTCCTATCAAATTCATAAAGGATTGATTAAATAAATAAGTAGAATAAAATAAATAAATAAAAAGAAATCTCAAAATGAGAAAGAACTACCCAGCAGACCAGACAGATATGCAATGGAGCTGACAAAGTGTTCCCACCTCACCAAGAGCAGCTACTCGAAAAGCAGACTAAGCACAGAAGCAGGTTGGTATACCTGGCTAGCCAAAAGGTGGAAACAACCCACATGTCTATCCATTCAGGAGTGGCAAACAAAACATGGAATATCTATACAATGGGACATTATCCACAAAAACGAATGAGGTGTCTGGAGAAGGGAATGGCTACCCACTCCGATATTCTTGCCTGGAGAATTCCATGGACAGAAGAGCCTGGAAGGCTACAGTCCATGGGATCACAAAGAGTTGGACACGATTGCGTAACATTTTCACTGATACAATATGGATGCACCTCAAAACTATTATACTAAGTGAAAGGCCCCAAACACAAAAGGCCACATGTACAATTCCACTTACATGAAATGCCCAGAATAGGTAAATCTACAGGAACTGAAAGCAGACTGGTAGTTGCCAGGGACAAAGAGGAGGAGGGGATGGGGAGGAGCTGCTTCAAGGGTATACAGGGTTTCATTTTGGGGTGATGAAAATATATTGGAACTAGATAGGGTTGGTGGTTTTATAACACTGTCAATGTACCCAACTGCACTGAATATCCCCTTTAAAATGGTTAATCTCAAGATAAATATCGTATACTAACACATATATACGAAATCTAGAAAGATGGTACTGACGAATTTGCAAGGCAGACATGGAGAAACATAGAAAACAGGCTATGGACACAGCGAGAGGGGAGGAGAGGGTGAGATGTACGGAGAGTAACATGGAAACTTTCAATAACATATGGAAAATAGATAGCCAATGGGAATTTACTGTTATGTCTCAGGGAACTCCAACAGGGGCTCTGTATCAACCTAGAGGGTTGGGATGGAGAGGGAGATGGGAGGCTCAAGAGGGAGGGAACATATGTACACCTATGGCTGATTCATGCTGATGTTTGACAGAAAACAGAATTCTGTAAAGCAATTATCCTTAAATTAAAAAATAAACTCCAGTTTGGGACGACCCAGAGGGAGGGAACAGGGAGGGAGGAGGGAGGAGGGTTCCAGATGGGGAACACGTGTATACCTGTGGCGGATTCATGTTGATATATGGCAAAACCAATACAATATTGTAAAGTTAAAACATAAAATTAACTTAAAAAAATAAATAAAATGAAAGAAATGTAAAAAAAATTTTTTTAAATAAATTAAAAATAAATAAATAAATATATATATTTTTTAATGGTTAATTTCATGTGAATTTCTTCTCAATCAAATAAATAAATAAGTTATAAGGGAAAAAATGTAGACATATCAACCAAAACAAAAACAGCAAAATTGAAAAAAAGATGTCTACAATTTCAAAAAACAGGGGGCAGGTAGGCAAAAATAAGGAAGGAGCAGGCTGATGTTAAGAATCCTTATCACATGTATAGCAACCTGTCTGAACCTAGTTAAGCCACACTTCTCTGCTCAGTGGTTATAGCTGCCAACTGGAAAGGTTCTTAACATGTAGCACAAAGACTGGAATTCTAGAACTGTCTGCTATTTCTCCTTCCTGGCCATTTCATCAGAAATTGGGGTCATGAATTCAATGGCCCTATTGATAAACCCAGATTTAGGTACATGCTCTGGTAAGTACCAAAAGTACCAAGTATATTCCCAGGGACAATGGATTCTGCTCAAAAATCCAGGACATTTAGCTGTTAAAAACTACAGCTCTCTTGATGATTATTATACTCAAGGGATCAAAAGAATTCATTTTCAGAGACTTTACATGTAAATATAGTAAAAGAATAACTGAATTTCATTGCATTTGAAAAATACAGTTCATTTTTAATTCTACCGTGCTGAATAGCTGAACAGGCTGCGGCATCAGTGATGCCTGCACTCCTTGGGATTAGAGGACTCCGGGTCCCGGGAGTGCCGGGACCTTTTGTGCCAGTGGGATTTATCTTGGTGCCTACTTCTACTCCTGTGACTACGCCCCTCAGAGAGCACCTGTCATGCCGCCCCTCAGAGCGCCTGTCATGCCATCTGGAATGTATGTCTGAGCTTCAACCCCTGTCTCTCTCCCTGTGCCTGTCTTCTCTCTCTTCCCTTCTGCTTGATGACTTGTGTTCGTGCTTGGACTTCTCCGTTCTTGGCTCCCTCTCTCGGTCCTCCATTCTACCACGGCAGGTCTTCCTGACCTCAGGGGAACTGGGGTGGGACTTCCGCACCTCCCTGGACTCTGACTTCTGACCCTTCTCTGCCTTCTCTGAGTGCTTGCCACTGTGCTTTTTAGAGCCAGGGTCATCCTTTTCCTTTATCATCTTGCTTCTGGGCAAGGAAGAGGAGGCTGGCTACTCTGCCTGTACCTCCCGGCCAGTCTTCTGTCTTTCTTTTTTTTTCTTTTCTTCCGTTTTGTCTGGAGGAAAAGAGGGGCACAATCAGTAAGAAAAAGAAGATGGAAAAGATGGAGGATATACAAAAGAAAAGCATGCTTGGCAGCAGCATGAAACACTCACGGTCTCTACTTCTAGAAAAGTGCCTCCAAGAATCCAAGCTGGATGTCTGTCACCCTTAATATGTCAGGTTGCTATATAAGGCAACTCCAGCTCTTAATTCTCTCTCTAAAGACCCTACCTCCAAACAGTCACGTTAGGCACCAGAGGGTTAGGACTTCAACATACACATTTTGGTGGCCAGAATTTAGCCCACAGCATTAGTCTTCTGCTGATACTTCTTCTTTCCCAGTTAAGGTAAGGTTCCCCACACCTGCCCCCTTCACACTTGAGAACTGACTACCAAATCTCAGTGAAGGCTAAGAAGAGCAAACATTAAGCCTACCCAGTGTCTTCTCATAGGCCTTAACCATTTACCTTTTTTGTGTTTTTTTTTTGGTGGGTTTGTCATCTTCAGAGCCCTCAGATGAACTTGGTGGAGGAGCATGAGTCCCACAGCCCCTCTCCTGCAGCTCTCTGGTCACCTCATCCATTTCTTCTGAGTCCTCAGGAAGTCGATAGTTAGATACATGATCCACTCAGATAGTTCTTCCTTTGATCTAAGACAGACAGGCAATGCTTTGGCAGATAGCTAACTATTTGCTACCAAACACAGCCTTCCATCTATTTGAACCCAGCTGCAGAAATCCATGGTTTGAGCCATTCCCATTATCCTCTTGCTAATTCTGTTTCTCAGAAAATCTCAAAAGCAGACCTGCTCAAGTGATGTGTCACAGCACACATCCCTACACATTCGCTCAACCCTGGGGGCAGTCAGGTAGAGCCTGGGGCAGCTGGAGATCCTGGGAGCCTCATCAGTTTATCCCAGAGTTCTATATAAATATCTCCATGTTATAAGTGTGCCATGAAGTGAAAGGAGCCTGGGAAGTACTGCCCCAAAGCATAAGCAGCATGGAAAACTGCAAGAGTTTAGATGCACAAACATGAATTACCTTCCATCTGTAACATTAATTTACAGTGAAACACACTGTTAAGAAGCCTGGAAGCTAAAGGGAATTCCTAAAATTCAGCTCAATGCTACAGCTGCTTTCTCAACACAAATGGATGAGGCCAAAGCGAACAACAGCTGGGAGGGGGTAAGGAATCTAGAAAGGACTACTTTCTTTTCTCTTAAGCCCTCACTCCTTGCTCCACCCCCACCATACTGGAACCACTGGCTCATGCTGATACTATCACTGCGAATCCCAACTCTCCAGGTGAACAACAAAAAATTAAACCTTCACTTAAAACAAAAACATTCGGGCAGATACAGACTTATTCTATAGGCAATGCCATCAGAAATGTGAAATGTCTGGCTTTTACTGTTCCATTCAAGAGCAAGTTTTTACTCTTACCCCTAAGCCTGAGTACTTTCACCTATCCCATTCCACCATAAAAGGTGGAATAAAGTCACCTTTTATGGTGACTTCCTTTCACTGCTGGTGCAATCAGTGACAGATTCTCCAAGTCAAGAGTCACCCCTCCAACCTGTGACAATGCTTATTCAATGGCAGTGCTTTTCCTAAATGAGCACAGGGAGCATGTGGAGCATAGGTAACCCTGACTTGCCCCATCCCCTTTTCATGCCTCACTCTCATGTCATCACTCACCGTCGCACTTACAAGGGTGGAGGAGAGAGAATAGAGGACAGAAACCTTCAGAATGAGTTACTTTCATAGACTAAAGACATAATTTAATGAAAAAAAAAAAGAAAAAATTCTACCTTACTCATTATATAAAAATTAATTCCAGAAAGCTTCATAAACTTAAAACTACAGTCATAAAAATACAATAGTAGCTGATGGAAATGTTATAACATGATCACATACATATACCTCAGCCCCAAATCTAGCATCTTACTTAAAAGAAAACACTAGAAATGATTCAACTATGGTATATGGTATTCAGCTATTTAACACTATTTAATATTGTAGGTATCGGCCCATGCAATTAGACAGGAGAAAACAGATATAAAAAAAGAGTAAATATATGTGTATGTATAACTGACACATTTTGCTGCACAGCAGAAACTAGTACAACACTGTAAATCAACTATACTCTAATTTTAAAAACTAATTTAAAAATGAAAAAGTAAAGCTATCTCTGTATGAAGATTATATATGATGATATATATAGAAAACCCAAGAGAAGCAATGAGAAACAGTGTTAAAAACAAACAATATAACAGATCTGTAGGATAACAGGATATAAAGACAACAAAAATAAACCACCCTCTTACAAACAATAATCATAAGATATAAGGAAAGAGGAGCCCTATTTGTAACAGCAACAACAAAAAGATAAAATACTTAGAAATAAATCTAACAACAAGGAATGTACAAGGTCTATGCAAAGAAAACTCTTAAAAACTGCTGAAAGACACAAACACAGTTTGCAATAAATATAAAGACACCTCTTTTTCTTGCATAAGATGACTCAACATTATAAAGATATCAAAATCACCTCCCAAGTTAATACTTATGTATAAGGGTGACACTCCAATTTTCTGGGGGTAAATATGGAGTTTTAAATAAATGCTGTTGGGACAACTAGATAGCCATTTGAAAAAATATGAAATTGGGTCCATATCTCACACTACACATCAGAATAACTCTAAATGGATCAGAGATTTCAATGCATAAAATTGAAACCATACAAGTATTAGAAGAGAACGTGGATGGGTGGGAAGAAATACTTTCTAATTATGACTCAAATCCAGAAGCAATAAAAGACTGATAAATTTGACCACTGCTGCTGCTGCTAAGTTGCTTCAGTCGTGTCCGACTCTGTGCGACCCCATGGACGGCAGCCCACCAGGCTCTGCCATCCCTGGGATTCTCCAGGCAAGAACACTGGAGTGGGTTGCCATTTCCTTCTCCAATGCACGAAAGTGAAAAGTGAACGTGAAGTCGCTCAGTCGTGTCTGGCTCTCAGCGACCCCATGGACTGCAGCCTACCAGGCTCCTCCATCCATGGGATTCTCCAGGCAAGAGTACTGGAGTGGGGTGCCATTGCCTTCTCCAGCAATTAGAGGACAGACTATACAGGGACAGCATGAGGGAGTTTGGGGGATGATGGAAATGTCCTTCATCCTGATTGTAAGGGTGATTACACAAATCTATTCAAGTACTAAAAAGAAAAATCTCATAGGACTGTACATCCCCTAAAAAGTCAATGTTACCATAAGATCATTTAAACACATGAATAAATGAACGCATAAAAATTTAAAAATAATAATTTTGCAAAGAAAAAAAAATCACAATAAACAAAGTCAAATGACAAACTAGGAGAAAACGTCTGCAATTTACATCACAGATTAAGGCTAGAAAGCCATTTTTTTTTCCTTTTGCTATAAAGGACATTACCAGGACAACTGGAAGTCAAATAAAGTCTATAGATTAGATAACAGTGTAACAGTGTTGATTTCCTGAATTTGATCACTATCCTGAAGTTAAATGTCCCGGTATTTTGGGAAATACACACTGATGAATTTAGGGGTAAATGTGCATCGTGTCTGCAATTGACCCCCAAATGGTTCAGAAAAAAAATAATATGCATACAGGTGGAGAGAAATAATAAAGCAAATGTGATAAAATGCTAACATCTGGGGACTCTGAGTAAAGGGGATATAGGTATTCTTCATTCTATTTCATAACTTTCCTGTTTTAACCCAGAAATTTTTTCAAGTATTTCAAAATAAAAAGTAAAAGAAAAAAAGAATACAGGAGCTGGCTTGACAGGATAACTACAGACCAAACTGGGACAGTTTGAGCATCAAGAAATAATAATAATGGCAATGTAGTATAACACATCAAATTAAAAAAATAAGTCCACAGCAATACAATACATGATAAAGTGTTAAAAACAATAAGTTAATATCCTTAATACATGAAGGGCTCTTGTAAAATCAGTAAGAAAATGAGGAACACACTAACAGGGAAAAACTAGGCAAATGATCTTAATAGACAACTTACAAAGAAAAAGAATAAGGGCCTATAAATCTACGAAGAGATGTTCAACCTCCCGGATGATGAAATAAAGGCAAAGTAAAATAATAATGAGAAATCATATGGCAATATTTTCTTAAAATAACCATTACTGATTAGGATTCAGGAAAATGAGCATTCCAGTCAGAGTGAAAACTGATACAACCTTTTCGGAGAGTAATTTGACAATGTTTATAAATTAATTTCATGAAGGAAACCATCAGGGAGGCAGACAAAGATGTATATATCACAATGTACACTGCAGTATAATTCATAACAGCAAAATATTGGAAATAATGCCCGACATTGAAAAGAAGACAATAGACTTAGGAGTCTTGGGGCAATGGCTGTGTACTACTTGGCTTAGAATTAGTTCGGCATTAAATGAACTGATGTGACCGCGCTAGTGTGCATGATTTTTTTGAGGTAATGTTCCTCATCTATGAAATGGGGATAAGATCCACTCTGCCTTCCTGCGCTATGTATATAAATATTCTCCGGGCATGGTAGAGCCCTGAATAACTGAAAGATGAGATCAGAGTTCTTGTTTTGTGGGTAAATGTGCCTCTGGTGGAGGAGGTGGCACTTTCCCAGTGGGTGAGGGTTCAAAGGGGCTGAGGTTGTGAGAGGGACTGACTCTACTCTCAGAGTACCCAGAATTTCAACAAAACTAAGAGCTGATTGTGGACAGTGGGGTAGGCCTGCCAGAAGAGAACTTTCAGCAGCTATTGGAGCCAGACTACAGGCTACGTATGAAGAGGACTGGAGCTCAGGGAAGACGAAGAGCTCATCTGCGTGTTTAAGAAATTGGAGGCTAAGATGGCGGAGGGATAGGACGGGGAGAACACTTTCTCCCCCACAAATTCATCAAAAGAACATTTAAACGCCGAGTAAATTCCACAAAACAACTTCTGAATGCCGGCAGAGGACATCAGGCGCCCAGAAAAGCAGCCCATTGTCTTCGAAAGGAGAGAGAAGAAATCCAGCTCCACCCACCAGAACACCGGCACAAGCTTCCCTAACCAAGAAACCTTGACAAGCCACCTGTACAAACCCACACACAGCGAGGAAACGCCACAATAAAGAGAACTCCACAAACTGCCACAGTACAGAAAGGAAACCCCAAACTCAGCAATTTAAACAAGATGAAGAGACAGAGGAATACCCAGCAGGTAAAGGAACAGGATCAATGCCCACCAAACCAAACCAAAGAGGAAGAGATAGGGAATCTACCTGATAAAGAATTCCAAATAATGATAGTGAAATTGATCCAAAATCTTGAAATCAAAATGGAATCACAGATAAATAGCCTGGAGACAAGGACTGAGAAGATGCAAGAAAGGTTTAACAAGGACCTAGAAGAAATAAAAAAGAGTCAATATATAATGAATAATGCAATAAATGAGATCAAAAACACTCTGGAGGCAACAAATAGTAGAATAATAGAGGCAGAAGATAGGACTAGTGAATTAGAAGATAGAATGGTAGAAATAAATGAATCAGAGAGGAAAAAAGAAAAACGAATTAAAAGAAATGAGGACAATCTCAGAGACCTCCAGGACAATATTAAACGCTACAACATTCGAATCATAGGGGTCCCAGAAGAAGAAGACAAAAAGAAAGACCATGAGAAAATACCTGAGGAGATAATAGTTGGAAACTTCCCTAAAATGGGGAAGGAAATAATCACTCAAGTCCAAGAAACCCAGAGAGTCCCAAACAGGATAAACCCAAGGCAAAACACCCCAAGACACATATCAATCAAATTAACAAAGATCAAACACAAAGAACAAATATTAAAAGCAGCAAGGGAAAAACAACAAATAACACACAAGGGAATTCCCATAAGGATAACAGCTGATCTTTCAATAGAAACTCTTCAGGCCAGGAGGGAATGGCAAGACATACTTAAAGTGATGAAAGAAAATAACCTACAGCCCAGATTATTGTACACAGCAAGGATCTCATTCAAATATGAAAGAGAAATCAAAAGCTTTACAGACAAGCAAAAGCTGAGAGAATTCAGCACTACCAAACCAGCTCTCCAACAAATACTAAAGGATATTCTCTAGACAGGAAACACAAAAAGGGTGTATAAATTTGAACCCCAAACAATAAAGTAAATGGCAACGGGATCATACTTATCAATAATTACCTTAAACGTAAATGGGTTGAATGCCCCAACCAAAAGACAAAGACTGGCTCAATGGATACAAAAACAAGACCCCTACATATGTTGTCTACAAGAGACCCACCTCAAAACAGGGGACACATACAGACTGAAAGTGAAGGGCTGGAAAAAGAGTTTCCATGCAAATAGGGACCAAAAGAAAGCAGGAGTAGCAATACTCATATCAGACAAAATAGACTTTAAAACAAAGGCTGTGAAAAGAGACAAAGACGGTCACTACATAATGATCAAAGGATCAATCCAAGAAGATATAACAATTATACATATATATGCACCCAACACGGGAGCACCGCAATACGTAAGACAAATGCTAACAAGTATGAAAGGAGAAATTAACAATAACACAATAATAGTGGGAGACTTTAATACCCCACTCACACCTATGGATAGATCAACTAAACAGAAAATTAACAAGGAAACACAAACTTTAAACGATACAATAGACCAGTTAGACCTAATTGATAACTATAGGACATTTCATCCCAAAACATTGAATTTCACCTTTTTCTCAAGCGCACACGGAACCTCCTCCAGGATAGATCACATCCTGGGCCATAAATCTAGGCTTGGCAAATTCAAAAAAATTGAGATCATTCCAAGCATCTTTTCTGACCACAAGGCAGTAAGATTAGATCTCAATTACAGGAGGAAAACTATTAAAAATTCCAACATATGGAGGCTGAACAACACGCTGCTGAATAACCAACAAATCACAGAAGAAAGCAAAAAAGAAATCAAAATTTGCATAGAAACGAATGAAAATGAAAACACAACAAACCAAAACCTGTGGGACACTGTAAAAGCAGTCCTAAGGGGAAAGTTCATAGCAATACAGGCATACCTCAAGAAACAAGAAAAAAGTCAAATAAATAACCTAACTCTACACCTAAAGCAACTAGAAAAGGAAGAAATGAAGAACCCCAGGGCTAGTAGAAGGAAAGAAATCTTAAAAATTAGGGCAGAAATAAATGCAAAAGAAACAAAGGAGACCATAGCAAAAATCAACAAAGCCAAAAGCTGGTTCTTTGAAAGGATAAATAAAATTGACAAACCATTAGCCAGACTCATCAAGAAACAAAGGGAGAAAAATCAAATCAATAAAATTAGAAATGAAAATGGAGCGATCACAACAGACAACACAGAAATACAAAGGATCATAAGAGACTACTATCAACAATTATATGCCAATAAAATGGACCACGTGGAAGAAATGGACAAATTCTTAGAAAAGTACAACTTTCCAAACCACGACCGGGAAGAAATAGAAAATCTTAACAGACCCATCACAAGCATGGAAATTGAAACTGTAATCAAAAATCTTCCAGCAAACAAAAGCCCAGGTCCAGACGGCTTCACAGCTGAATTCTACCAAAAATTTAGAGAAGAGCTAACACCTATCCTGCTCAAACTCTTCCAGAAAATTGCAGAGGAAGGTAAACTGCCAAACTCATTCTATGAGGCCACCATCACCCTAATACCAAAACCTGACAAAGATCCCACAAAAAAAGAAAACTACAGGCCAATATCACTGATGAACATAGATGCAAAAATCCTTAACAAAATTCTAGCAGTCAGAATCCAACAACACAGTAAAAAGATCATACACCATGACCAAGTGGGCTTTATCCCAGGGATGCAAGGATTCTTCAATATCCGCAAATCAATCAATGTAATACACCACATTAACAAATTGAAAAATAAAAGCCATATGATTATCTCAATAGATGCAGAGAAAGCCTTTGACAAAATTCAACATCCATTTATGATCAAAACTCTCCAGAAAGCAGAAATAGAAGGAACATACCTCAACATAATAAAAGCTATATATGACAAACCCACAGCAAACATTATCCTCAATGGTGAAACATTGAAAGCATTTCCTCTAAAGTCAGGAATGAGACAAGGGTGCCCACTTTCACCATTACTATTTAACATAGTTTTGGAAGTTTTGGCCACAGCAATCAGAGCAGAAAAAGAAATAAAAGGAATCCAAATTGGAAAAGAAGAAGTAAAGCTCTCACTGTTTGCAGATGACACGATCCTCTACATAGAAAACCCTAAAGACTCCACCAGAAAATTACTAGAACTAATCAATGATTATAGTAAAGTTGCAGGATATAAAATCAACACACAGAAATCCCTTGCATTCCTATATACTAATAATGAGAAAACAGAAAGAGAAATTAAGGAAACAATTCCATTCACCATTGCAACGGAAAGAATAAAATACTTAGGAATATATCTACCTAAAGAAACTAAAGACCTATATATAGAAAACTATAAAACACTGGTGAAAGAAATCAAAGAGGACACTAATAGATGGAGAAATATACCATGTTCATGGATTGGAAGAATCAATATAGTGAAAATGAGTATACTACCCAAAGCAATCTATAGATTCAATGCAATCCCTATCAAGCTACCAACAGTATTCTTCACAGAGCTAGGAAAAATAATTTCACAATTTGTATGAAAAAAACAAAAAACCTCGAATAGCCAAAGCGATCTTGCGAAAGAAGAAGGGAACTGGAGGAATCAACCTACCTGACTTCAGGCTCTACTACAAAGCCACAGTTGTCAAGACAGTATGGTACTGGCACAAAGACAGAAATATAGATCCATGGAACAAAATAGAAAGCCCAGAGATAAATCCACGCACATATGGACACCTTATCTTTGACAAAGAAGGCAAGAATATACAATGGATTAAAGACAATCTCTTTAACAAGTGGTGCTGGGAAATCTGGTCAACCACTTGTAAAAGAATGAAACTAGACCACTTTCTAACACCATACACAAAAATAAACTCAAAATGGATTAAAGATCTCAACGTAAGACCAGAAACTATAAAACTCCTAGAGGAGAACATAGGCAAAACACTCTCCAACATACATCACAGCAGGATCCTCTATGACCCACCTCCCAGAATATTGGAAATAAATGCAAAAATAAACAAATGGGACCTAATAAAACTTAAAAGCTTCTGCACAACAAAGGAAACTATTAGCAAGGTGAAAAGACAGCCTTCAGAATGGGAGAAAATAATAGCAAATGAAGCAACTGACAAACAACCAATCTCAAAAATATACAAGCAACTCCTGCAGCTCAATTCCAGAAAAATAAATGACCTAATCAAAAAATGGGCCAAAGAACTAAATAGACATTTCCCCAAAGAAGACATACAGATGGCTAACAAACACATGAAAAGGTGCTCAACATCACTCATTATCAGAGAAATGCAAATCAAAACCACTATGAGGTACCATTTCACACCAGTCAGAATGGCTGCGATCCAAAAGTCTACAAGTAATAAATGCTGGAGAGGATGTGGAGAAAAGGGAACCCTCTTACACTGTTGGTGGGAATGCAAACTAGTACAGCCACTATGGAGAACAGGGTGGAGATTCCTTAAAAAAAAACTGGAAATAGAACTGCCTTATGATCCAGGAATCCCACTGCTGGGCATACACACTGAGGAAACCAGAAGGGAAAGAGGCATGTGTACCCCAATGTTCATCACAGCACTGTTTATAATAGCCAGGACATGGAAGCAACCTAGATGTCCATCAGCAGATGAGTGGATAAGAAAGCCATGGTACATATACACAATGGAGTATTACTCAGCCATTAAAAAGAATACATTTGAATCAGTTCTAATGAGGTGGATGAAACTGGAACCTATTATACAGAGTGAAGTAAGCCAGAAAGAAAAACACCAATTCAGTATACTAACGCATATATATGGAATTTAAAAAGATGGTAACAATAACCCTGTATACGAGACAGCAAAAGAGACACTGATGTATAGAACAGTCTTTTGGACTCTGTGGGAGAGGGAGAGGGTGAGATGATTTGTGAGAATGGCATTGAAATATGTATAATATCATATATGAAACGAGTCGTCAGTTCAGGTTCGATGCACGATACTGGATGCTTGGGGCTGGTGCACTGGGACGACCCAGAGGGAGGGTATGGGGAGGGAGGAGGGAGGACGTTCAGGATGGGGAACACGTGTATGCCTGTGGCGGATTCATTTCGATATATGGCAGAACCAATACAATATTGTAAAGTTTAAAAAAAATAAAATTAAAAATAAAAAAAAGAAAAAAATAATATTATGTATGTTAGTTAGATCTCCTAAGCAATGGTGGGTGTTTTACACGTTAAGCTTCATTTAATTCAAAAGAAAATCTACGAGGAAGGTGTTGTCAATATTCCCATTTTACAGATGAGGAAACTGAGGCACAGAGGCAGTAATGCAGTTACAAGAAGTGAAACAGATGATGTCTTTGAGACTGTATTTATCGACACTCAATAAACTTTGTGGAAAAGGGCATTGTCTATCTAGATTGTTGGAGAAAAAAACTCAATTTCAACTCTCTCTTCTAAAAAAAAGAAATGAAGTATTTTACTTAGATCTACTAAGTAACATTCTGGATGTGTCATATGCTCTGTTTCATTTAATTAAAAAGAAAAATACCACTCCCATTTTGTAGATGAGTAAACTGAGTCACAGAGGCATTCAGGAAGTGACTAATAAGTGAACGAGATGCTTTATGGTGAGCGTATTTATGGACACAGTAAAATTTGCAGAAATGGCACTGTTTGTAGATTGTTGGTGAAAAAGCTCAATGTCAACTCCATCTATTAGGAAAAAAACAAAATTAGGTATGATACTTAGATCTACCAAGCAAAGTCTGTCTTCTTTTACCTGCTTGCCTGCATTTAATTCAAAAGAAAAACTACACAGAAGGTGGAATCAATGTTCCCATTTTATAGATGAGGAAACTGAGGCCCAGAGGTATTAATGAAGTAACTAGAAAGTGAAAGAGATGCTTCTTGGTGAGTGTACAGTCTATAATTAGGAAACTTTGTGGGAAAGTGCACTGTTGGTCCAGATTATTGGGGAAAAATCTAGATTTCAACTCATTCTTCCAAAAAAAAAAAAAATTAAGTGTGTTACTTCGACTGCTAAGCAATGTCCTCGGTGTTTAGAAGGTCTGCTTCATTTAATTGAAAACAAAATCTATGAGGAAATTGTTATCAATATTCCCATTTATACTTCAGGAAGCTGAGGCATTAATGAAATTGTTAGTAAGTAAGAGAGATGCTTTTGCTAACCGTATTTATCTATAGTTAATAAACTTTATGGGTAAGGCCTCATCTGTCTAGAATGTTTAGGGGAAAAACTTGATTTCAATTCTATTAAAAAAAATTAAGTATGTTACTTAACTCTACTAAGCATGTCCTCAGTGTTTTACATGCTCTGCTTCATTTATTTTTTTAATTTAAATTTATTTATTTTGATTTGAGGCTAATTGCTTTACAAAGAAAATGTAGGAGGAAGCTGTTATCAACATTCCCATTTTATAGATGAGGAAACTGAGACACATAGACAATACTGTTGTTACTAGTTAGGGAAATACATGCTTTTTGTTGAGCGTGTTTATCTATTTAGTAAACTGTGTGGGAAAGGGCATTGTCTGGGTAGAATGTTGGGGAAAAAACCCAATTTCAATTCTCTGTATTAAAAAAAATTAAGTGAGTTGCTTAGATCTTCTAAACAATGTCCTGGTTGTTTTGCATGCTTCTCTTCATTTATCAAAAAGAAAATCTACAAGTAAAGTGTTATCAACATTCCCATTGTATATATGAGGAAACTGAGGCACAGAGGCTTTAAGAAAGTAATTAGTAGGTGAAAGATGATGTATCAGTGAGCCTGTTTATCTATACTTAATAAACTTTGTCGACAAGGCCATTGTCTGTTAGATTTTTGGGGAAAAAAACTCAATTTCAATTCTCTTAAAAAAATTAAGTATGTTACTTAACTCTACTAAGCATGTCTTGTGTATTTTACATGCTCTGTTTCATTTAATGAAAAACAAGACTCAGTAAGGTAAAAGAAAATCTACAAGGCTGTGGGGTAAAAATAAAGATTTTAACACTCTTAAAAGAAAAAAACCAATACTATGTATGTTAGTTAGATCTCCTAAGCAATGGTGGGTGTTTTAGACATTAAGCTTCATTTAATTCAAAAGA
Organism: Bubalus bubalis; assembly: GCF_019923935.1. NCBI lineage: Eukaryota > Metazoa > Chordata > Mammalia > Artiodactyla > Bovidae > Bubalus > Bubalus bubalis. The sequence goes on along the minus strand of NC_059181.1, from coordinate 127,854,914 downwards.
AAATCTACGAGGAAGGTGTTGTGTTGTCAATACTCCCATTTTACAGATGAGGAAACTGAGGCACAGAGTCCGTAATGAAGTTACAAGAAGTGAAACGGATGATGTCTTTGATAGTGTATTTATCAACACTCAATAAAGTTTGTGGAAAAGGGCACTGTCTATCTATATTGTTGGAGAAAAAATCGCTATTTCAACTCCCTCTTCTAAAAAAAAGAAATGAAATCTTTTTCTTAGATCTACTAAATAACATCCTGGATGTGTCATATGGTCTGTTTCATTTAATTAAAAAAAAACAGAGCAGACCAATTTTATAGATGAGTAAACTGAGGCACAGAGGCATTAAGGAAGTGACTGATAAGTGAAAGAGATGCTTTATGGTGAGAGTATTTATGCACACAGTAAAATTTGGAGAAATGGCACTATCTGTAGATTGTTGGTGAAAAAAGCTCAGTGTCAACTCCATCTACTAGGAAAAAAACAAAATTAGGTATGATACTTAGATCTACCAAGCAAAGTCTTTCTTGTTTTACTTGATTGCCTGCATTTAATTCAAAAGAAAAACTACACAGAAGGTGGAATCAACGTTCCCCTTTTATAGATGAGGAAACTGAGGCCCAGGGGTATTCATGAAGTTACTAGAAAGTGAAAGAGATGCTTTTTGGGGAGTGTACAGATCTACACTTAGGAAACTTTGTGGAAAAGTGCATTGTCAGTCCAGATTATTGGGGAAAAATCTCAATTTCAACTCATTCTTCTGAATGAAAAAACAAAATTAAGCGTGTTACTTAGACTGCTAAGCAATGTCCTCGGTGTTTTAGACGGTCTGCTTCATTTAATTGAAAACAAAATCTACGAGGAAATTGTTGTCAGTATTCCCATTTATACTTCAGGAAGCTGAGGCATTAATGAAATTTTTAGTAAGTGAGAGAGATACTTTTGCTAACCATATTTATCTATATTTAGTAAACTTTGTGGGTAAGGCCTCATCTATCTAGAATGTTTAGGGGAAAACTTGATTTTAATTCTATTTAAAAAAAAAACAAATTAAGTATGTTACTTATCTCTACTAAGCATGTCCTCAGTGTTTTACATGCTCTGCTTCATTTATTTTTTTTTTCATTTAAATTTATTTATTTTGATTTGAGGCTTTATTTACAAAGAAAATGCACGAGGAAGGTGTTATCAACATTCCCATTTTATAGATGAGGAAACTGAGAGACATATTACTGTCATTACTAGTTAGGGATATACATGCTTTTTGTTGAGCGTGTCTATGTATTTAATAAACTGTGTGGGAAAGGACATTGTCTGGCTCGATTGTTGGGGAAAAAACCCAATTTCAATTCTCTGTACTAAAAAAAAAAATTAAGTGAGTTGCTTAGATCTTCTAAGTAATGTGTTGGTTGTTTTGCACTCTCATGTTCATTTAATCAAAAAGAAAATCGACGAGTAAAGTGTTATCAACATTCCCATTTTATATATGAGGAAACTTAGGCACAGAGGCTTTAAGAAAGTAATGAGTAGGTGAAAGATGATGTATCAGTGAGCGTATTTATCTATACTTAATAAACTTTGTTGATAAGGGCATTTCTGTTAGATATTTGGAAAAAAACTCAATTTCAATTCTCATAAAAAAATTAAGTATGCTACTTAACTCTACTAAGCATGTCCTATGTATTTTACATGCTCTGTTTTTTTCATTTAATGAAAAATAAGAATCCATAAGATAAAAGAAAATCTACAAGGCTGTGGGGTAAAAATAAAGATTTTAACACTCTTAAAAGAAAAAAAAAAACAATATTATGTGTGTTAGTTAGATCTCCTAAGCAACGGAGGCTATTTTACATGTTAAGCTTCATTTAATTCAAAAGAAAATCTATGAGGAAGGTGTTGTCAATATTCCCATTTTATAGATGAGGAAACTGAGGCACAGAGGCAGTAAGGCAGTTCCAAGAAGTGAAACGGATGATGTCTTTGAGAGTGTATTTATCTACACTCAATAATACCGGGGTCCAGCCCCAGCAGGATCTAGGGATACCCTCAGGATGAACAGCGTCGGCGAAGAGAGATGAAAGTAAAAGGAGAGAGAAAGAGGCTGATATTCTTTGGCACCCAACGTGGGGCAAAGATTCAGAGCACCTTTTCTCCGGAGTGAAGACGCAGAGCGCCTTTTCAATTGGGTCTTAGAAGCCCAGGCAGAAAAGTGAACTCAGAGAGCCTCTGTGCTCCAGGGAATAAGCCTGAAAAAAAGAGATAGAGAAAGAGAGAGAAAGAAAGAGAGAAAGAATGACACGGGGAGGCCAAGCTCTGATGAAGCCGGGTCTGCAGCTTTATTTTTAAAGGGAGCTTTTATACCCTGAGTTATACATTTCCAGACATGAAAGATACAAAGTCATGTAGAGTCAGCTCAACATTAGAGCAGTTTGACCTTCATTGGCACCAGGATGTTTTCTGCATACCTTTTCATTTACAAGGGTCTTTGTGTTATGTACATTATCTTTTGGCCCAGAGGCCTATTAACATATTTGTGACTCTTTCTTGATAAAGGTTGGTCAACCAGAAAACCTGCTTTCCCTTTATCTTTCCGGTCTGCAGTCCCCCTCAGGAAACACAGCTACATTCTTATGGAGCAAAGGTGCAGTGGGTTACAACAAAGAAAGAATGTATTAACTCAAGGGTCTTATGTTGTTAATTCCAAGGCTACTGCTTGTTTTTCTTGCATACCAACTATACTAGCTAATGCACTCCCAGGCGCACATTGGGTAAAGACAAGGAAACTCAGTAACAAACATTGGCTCAACAATGCTGTATTGTTTAATAAAACTTTTTTATCGCTCGAAGGTTATGCTTGGGGTGTTGTGAACAATCATGTGTGTTAGTTGCAAGAGTGTGGATAAACCTGCCAAGCAAACTAAAATAGTAACTGAGGGGTTAAAGTTAAAATACTCCTTTTAAGACCAGGACACTTATTAACTAGATCCTTAAGTTGATTTTCTTCAGAGAAAGGTGGTCGGAGTTAGCACCCTGTTAATGTCAGAAGAGTTGGTGAAAGGCATAATACAGTAAACAGTAGACAGACAGACTTTGCTTTGGGGGTCGATGCTCGAGCAGGTCCAGGCAGTCCCTCGAGTCCTGATCCGGCTTGCCTGTCAGGTCTCCTCAGCATGACCTTGTCATGGGTGGGATCTCCCGTGTTGGCTCCTGACACAATAAACATTGTGGGAAAAGGCATTGTCTATCTAGATTGCTGGAGAAAAAAAAACTCAATGTCAACTCTCTCTTCTAAAAAAAAGAAATGAAGTTTTTACTTAGATCTACTAAGTAACATCCTGGATGTGTCATATGCACTGTTTCATTTAATTAAAAACAAAGAGCACTCCCATTATGTAGATGAGTAAACTGAGGCACAGAGGCATTAAGGAAGTTACTAATAAGAGAACGAGATGCTTTATGGTGATCGTATTTATGCAGAGTAAAATTTGCAGAAATGGCACTGTCCATAGGTTGTTGGTGAAAAAAGCTCAGTGTCAACTCCATCTATTATAAAAAAAAATTAGGTATGATACTTTGATCTACCAAGCAAAGTCTGTCTTCTTTTACCTGCTTGCCTGCATTTAATTCAAAAGAAAAACTACACAGAAGGTGGAATCAACCTTCCCATTTTATAGATGAGGAAACTGAGGCCCAGAGGTATTAATGAAGTTACTAGAAAGTGAAGTAGATGCTTTTTGGTGAGTGCACAGATCTATACTTAGGAAACTTTGTGGGAAAGTGCATTGTCAGTCCAGATTATGGGGAAAAAACTCAATTTCCAGTTATTCTTCTAAAAAAAAAACAAAATTAAGTATGTTACTTAGACTGCTAAGCAATGTCCTCGGTGTTTAGATAGTCTGCTTCATTTCAATGAAAACAAAATCTACAAGGAAATTGTTGTCAGTATTCCCATTTATACTTCAGGAAGCTGAGGCATTAATGAAATTGTTAATAAGTGAGAGAGAAGCTTTTGCTAACCATATTTATCAATAATTGGTAAACTTTGTAAGGCCTCATATCTAGAATGTTTAGGGGAAAAACTTGATTTGAATTGTATTAAAAAAACAAATTAAATATGTTACTTAACTCTACTAAGCATGTCCTCAGTGTTTTACATGCTCTGCTTCATTTATTTTTTAATTTAAATTTATTTATTTTGATTTGAGGCTTTATTTACAAAGAAAATGCACGAGGAAGGTGTTATCAACATACCCATTTTATAGATGAGGAAACTGAGACACAGAGACATGACTGTCGTTACTAGTTAGGGAAATACATGCTTTTTCTTGAGCGCGTTTATCTATTTATTAAACCGTGTGGGAAAGGGCATTGTCTGGCTAGAATGTTGGGGAAAAAACCCAATTTCAATACTCTGTATTAAAAAAAATTAAGTGAGTTGCTTAGATCTTCTAAGCAATGTTCTGGTTCTTTTGCACACTCCTCTTCATTTAATCAAAAAGAAAATCGACGAGTAAAGTGTTATCAACATTCCCATTTTATATATGAGGAACTGAGGTGCAGAGGCTTTAAGCAAGTAATTAGTAGGTGAAAGATGATGTATCGGTGAGCCTATTTATCTATACTTAATAAACTTTGTTGATAAGGGCATTGTCTGTTAGATTTTTGGGGAAAAAAACTCAATTTCAATTCTCTTAAAATAATTAAGTATGTTACTTAACTCTACTAAGCATGTCCTGTGTATTTTACATGCTCTGTTTCATTTAATGAAAAACAAGAATCAGTAAAGTAAAAGAAAATCTACAAGGCTGTGGGGTAAAAATAAAGATTTTAACACTCTTAAAAGAAAAAACACAATATTTTGTATGTTAGTTAGATCTCCTAAGCAATGGTGGGCGTTTTACACGTTAAGCTTCATTTAATTCAAAAGAAAATCTCAGAGGAAGGTGGTGTCAATATTCCCATTTTACAGATGAGTAAACTGAGGCACAGAGGCAGTAATGCAGTTACAAGAAGTGAAATGGATGATGTCTTTGAGAGTGTATTTATCTACACTCAATAAACTTTGTGGGAAAGGGCATTGTCTTTCTAGATTGTTGGAGAAAAAAACTCAATTTCAACTCTCTCTTCTAAAAAAAAGAAATGAAGTATTTTACTTAGATCTACTAAGTAACATCCTGGATGTGTCATATGCTCTGTTTCATTTAATTAAAAACAAAGAGCACTCCCATTGTGTAGATGAGTAAACTGAGGCACAGAGGCATTCAGGAAGTGACTAATAAGTGAACAAGATACTTTATGGTGAGCGTATTTATGGGCACAGTAAAATTTGCAGAAATGGCACTGTCTGTAGATTGTTGGTGAAAAAAGCTCAATGTCAACTCCATCTATTAGAAAAAAAACAAAATTAGGTATGATACTTAGATCTACCAAGCAAAGTCTGTCTTCTTTTACCTGCTTGCCTGCATTTAATTCAAAGAAAAACTACACAGAAGGTGTAATCAACGTTCCCATTTTATAGATGAGGAAACTGAGGCCCAGAGGTAATGAAGTAACTAGAAAGTGAAAGAGATGCTTTTTGGTGAGTGTACAGATCTATAATTAGGAAACTTTGTTGGAAAGTGCATTGTCGGTCCAGAATATTGGGGGAAAATCTCGATTTCAACCCATTCTTCTGAAAGGAAAAAAAAAAAAAAAAACAAAGTTAAGTGTGTTACTTAGACTGCTAAGCAGTGTCGTCGGTGTTTTAGATGGTCTGCTTCATTTAATTAAAACAAAATCTACGAGGAAATTGTTGTCAATATTCCTATTTATACTTCAGGAAGCTTAATGAAGCTTATACTTCAGGGATTAATGAATTTGCTAGTAAGTGAGAGAGATGCTTTTGCTAACCGTATTTATCCATATTTAGTAAACTTTGTGGGAAAGGGCATTGTCTATCTAGAATGTTTGGGGGAAAAACTTGATTTCTATTCTATTGAACAAAAAAACCCAAATGAAGTATGTTACTCTACTAAGCATGTCCTCAGGGTTTTACATGCTCGCCTTAATTTCGGTAGAAAGAAAATGCACGAGGAATGTGTTATCAGCATTCCCATTTTATAGAGGAGGAAATTGAGGCACAGAGACATTACTGCCGTTACTAGTTAGGGAAATACGTGCTTTTTGTTGAGCATGTTTATCTATTTAGTTAAAACTGTGTGGGAAAGGGTATTTTCTGGCTAGATTGTTGGAGGAAAATCCCAATTTCAATTCTCTGTATTAAAAAAAAATTTGAGTTGCTTAGATCTTCTCAGCAATGTCCTGGTGGTTTTGCACCCTTCTCTTCATTTAATCAAAAAGAAAATCTACGAGTAAAGTGTTATCAACATGCCCATTTTATATATGAGCAAACTGAGGCGCAGAGGCTTTAAGCAAGTAATTAGTAGGTGAAAGATGATGTATTGGTGAGCCTATTCATCTATACTTAATAAACTTTGTTGACAAGGGCATTGTCTGTTAGATTTTGGGGGAAAAGAACTCAATTTCAACTCTCCTAAAATAATTAAGTATGTTACATAACTCTACTAAGCATGTCCTGCGTATTTTACATGCTGTGTATCATTTAATGAAAAACAAGAATCAGTAAGGACAAAGAAAATCTATGGTCTTAAGATTACTTACAGTCTTCTCTGGTGGTCCAGTGGTTAAGAATCCACTTTCCAATGCAGGGGATGCAGATTTGACCTCTGGCCAGGGAACTAAGATCCTACATGGCTCGGAGCTACTTAGCCACATGCGCCCACAGCTACAGAGCCCGTGTGCCTTAATGAATTATCCCACATGCCGCAACTAAGACCTGACATAGCCAAATAAATAAATAAATAACTATTTTTTAAAAGATTACTTCACAACCATGAATCATGTGCACAGTATCCACCAAGGGCCAATAAGAGGCCAGTAACTGTCCTGAGCTGACCAAGACACTGGGGCTCCCTGGTTCATCTCCAAATTCACCAGCAAAGGTGAAATCCAGGGCCATCACCATGCAGACTCTAGTGGGACTCTGCCAGGCTCCTCATAATCTGCTTCCTGACCCCAGATTAGAGTTCCTTAGCGGGGATAGCCCATGAGTCTCCCTTGAGGCCCCGGGATTGAGTGAGTAGACCCAGAGATGTCTTTGGGAAAGCCCTTGCCCAGATTGCCCAGAAGAGGGCACCTGAATACCATTTTCATGTTATTCTTTCCGTCGGTCTGTGCCGTGCTCAGTTACTCAGTCCGGCCCTTTCCGAGCCCCCCCCCCCCCACCACCAGGCTCCTCTGTCCATGGGGATCCTCCAGGCTAGAATACTGGAGTGGGTTGCCATGCCCTCCTCCAGGGGATCTTCCCAACCAGGGATCAAACCCAGCCTCCCACATTGCAGATGGATTCTTTACCATCTGAGCCACCAGGGAAGCCCATGAATATTGGTATGGGCAGCCTATCCCTTCTCCAGGTTATCTTCCTGATCTAGAAATTGGTCTGGGGTCTCCTGCACTGCAGGTGGATTTCTTTTACCAACTGAGCTACCAGGGAAGGCCCAACTTTTGCCACTTCTTCAGGAACTTTTTTTTTTTTTCTCCTTCTGTGGCCAGGAAGAGGGGAAAATTCTGGTTTGGGGCCTGCTGTGGCACCAGAGGTTCATAGCAGTGGATCTGATGGGCTCTGTGGGATTCAGGCAAGTGAGCAGAACTGAGGCCAGTCTCCAGCATCAGCAATATTCATAGCTCTGGAGTGCGTGTGCTCACCAGTGAGGGGCCATGCAAATCCTCCTTCTTTCGTGGCTGCCTGGCATTGACCCTAGTGAGGGAGAGCTCAAGACACATCGGTCCTTGTGGCACTGAGAAAATTCTCCCCGCTTCTGGGAAGCAGTGGGCTCTTTTTATTCCTCTACTTCTTTGTTCTGTCTGCTGTATTAGTGTCTTCATCATCTTCATGGTAGCAAATGTTTATTGAACACCTACAGCTTGCCATGTTTTCTTCTGAGTGCTCCACGTGAATCTCTTCATCTTCTTTTCAGCTCTATGAACTAACTACTATTAAGATCCCGTTGTACGGATGAGGTTCAGAAAGCTGAACCAATCTGTTCAAAGTCACAGAGCCAGTCCATTGCAGAGCTCTGATCTGATTCTGAGTCCACAGTTTGTCTTCTTCCTAGGAAGCCAGCTGCCTCTCACACTTCCTCCTCCCCACCCACATGCCTCTCCCTCTCCAGGTCGTCTCAGCGGCACAGTCTGCGTGTGGGTCCTGGGTTTGTGTGCTGTCCTCCAGGCAGTGAGCTCAGAGATGGCACTTAGCCAAGCTCTTCCCTTTCTTTGTTGGGACGGAGGCATTGTCTTAACGGGAGAAACCAGCCACTCCATATACAAGCACCATGGTTAAGGGAAGGGGCTCCAAACCTTGAAGGTTTCACAGACTAGTAATATTAGTAAAATAAAACTGGGTGTGGACAGAGGTCATAATCTTTTCATTTTACCAATTAAGACCTTGTCATTCTCCTCTTCCTACTAATATTAATAACAGAAATAATATCTAAAGCATATAGAGAAAGATTACCATGTACCATATACTATTCTCAAACTTTCAATGAATTACCTGATATTATCCTCACAAAAATCATATTCAGTAGGCATTGTCGTTTTCCCCATTTTGGAGGCAAGGAAAGTGACAAAAAGAAACGTTTTGTAACTTACTCCTGACTCTGCTGAAAACCATTATAGTATATTGTCTCTCATGTGTGTTTGATAATAGATATTTTTAAAAGAAACCATCAAAGTACTTCCCTGGTGGTCCAATGGTTAAGACTCTGCACTTCCACTGCAGGGGGCATGGGTTCAATTCCTGGTTGGGGAGCTAAGATCATGAGTGCCACAGGGTGTGGCAAAAAAAAAAAAATAATAAGAAGAAAAGAAAAACATTAACCATCAAGCACAGCCAGAGGCCCTGATCTCAGAATTTAGGAATAACCAACTAAAAGCACAGATGGTTCAGGGTTTGTCTTGGGCAAAGCAAATGCTGTCTCTCTCTCTCTCTCTCTCTCTCTTTTTGCATTTTAATGTGAAAGTACTAATATGTGCTTTGAGAAGTAAACGTCTAGATAAATACTGAGACCTTAACCCAGTGACTAGCACATAAGAATACAGTACATACCAGCTGCGACATTTATCATTGTAATTCCCTGTGGCACAACCCTGCAAACTAACCTCTTGCTGGGAGGAAACTGAGCAAGGCAACTCTAGACTCTTCCTGTTACTGAGGTCAGGTTAAGTTTCTGTAACTGACGACACCCTCCTTCCCTCAGCTGTCTCCAATTTCCCATCCTTGAATGAACTGAAGCAGAGGAGTTTTACTTCCCATTGATTGATACTGCTGTTGCCATCAGTTCTGTTCAATTGCTCAGTCGTGTCCGACTCGTTGCAATTCATGGACTGCCGTAACCGGGCTTCCCTGTCCATCAAGAACTCTTGGGGCTTGCTCAAATTCATGTCCATCAAGTCGGTGATGTCCCCTTCTCCTCCTGCCTTCAATCTTTCCCAGCATCAGGGTCTTTCCAATGAGTCAATTCTTCCCATCAGGTGGCCAAAGTATTGGAGCTTCAGCTTCAGCATCAGTCCTTCCAATGAATATTCAGGACTGATTTCCTTTAAGATTGACTGGTTTGACCTCTTTGCTGTCCAAGGGATTCTCAAGAGTCTTCTCCAACACCACAGTTCAAAAGCATCAATTCTTCAGTACTCAGCTTTCTTTACAGGCCAACTCTCACATCCACATATGACTTCTCAAAAAACCAGAGCTTTGACTAGATAGGTCTTTGGCAGCAAAGTAATGTCTCTGCTTTTTAGTATGCTGTCTAGGTTGGTCATAGCTTTTCTTCCAAGGAGCAAGCGTCTTTTAATTTCATGGCTGAAGTCACCATCTGCAGTGATTTGGAGCCCCAAAAGATAAGTTTGTTACTGTTTCCATTGTTTCCCCATCTATTTGCCATGAAGTGATGGCATGCTCTTCCTTTTGTGATTGTTGAGTTTTAAGCCCGCTTTTTCACTCTCCTCTTTCGCTTTCATCAAGTGGTCTTCAGTTCCTCTTCACTTTCAGCCATAGGGGTGGTGTCATCTGCATATCTGAGGTTATTGATATTTCTCCTGGCAATCTTGATTCCAGCTTGTGATTCATCCAGCCTGGCATTTCGCATGATGTACTCTGCATATAAGTGAAATAAACAGGGTGACGGTCTACTCGTTTCCCAATTTGGAACCAGTTCCCTGTTCCATGTCTGGTTCTAACTGTTGCTTCTTAATCTGCCTACAGATGTCTCAGGAAGCAGGTAAGGTGGTCTGATATTCCCATCTCTCGAAGAATTTCCCCCAGTTTGATGTGATCCACACAGTCAAAGGCTTTGGCATAGCCGATAAAGCAGAAGTAGATGTTTGTCTGGAATCCGCTTGCTTTTTCTATGATCCCACGGATGTCGGCAATTTGATCTCTAGTTCCTCTGCCTTTTCTAAATCCAGCGTGAACATCTGGAGGTTCTCAGTTCACATACTGTTGAAGCCTAACTTGGGGAATTTTGAGAAATACATTGCTAGCATGAGAGATGAGTGCAACTGAGTGGTAGTTGGAACACTGTTTTGGGTTGCCTTTCTTTGAGATTGGAATGAAAACTGACCTGTTCCAGGCCTGTGGCCACTGCTGAGTTTTCCTAATTTGCGGGTGCATTGAGTGCAGCACTTTCACAGCATCATCTTCAGGATTTGAAATAGCTCAGCTGTTGCCAGAGCAGCACTCAAACTTTCCATCTGAAAACCCTAGGGAACAGGGAGTCATAAACTCCTTCTGAGGCTTCTGCTGCAGCTGCTTGCAGGTTGGATGGCCACTCAGGTATTAATTTATTCATTTTTCACTGAAGGATAATTGCTTTACAGGATTCTGTTGGTTTCTGCCCAACATCAACATGAATCAGCCATAGGTGTACATATGTCCCCTCCCTCTTGAATCTCCTTCCCACTTCCCTCCCCATTCCACCCCTCTAGGTTGTTACAATGCCCCTGTTTGAGTTCCCTGAGTCACACAGCAAATTCCCAATGGCTATCTATTTTACATATGGTAATACATGGTTCCATGCTCCTCTCTGTATGCATCATGCCTTCACTAAGGTATTGAGGGTTAGTAAGAGAGGGCTCCTCAAAAGTCATCTGCAGTGGTTCTCCCCATTCATCACCCAGACCCCAAGCTTGACCATGCTCTTGACCTTTCACACCCATTCTGCCAAATAGCCTCTCATCGGGAAGGTAAAGGGAGAAAAGGAACTAGGAAAGGACAGGGCGTGCTGCTGTGCTAAGTCGATTCAGTCGTGTCCAACTCTCTGTGACGCCATGGACTGTAGCCCAGCGGGTTCCTCTGTCCATGGGATTCTCCAGGCAAGAATATTGGAGTGGGTTGCCAGGCCTTCCTTCAGGGCATCTTCCTGAGCCAGGGATGGAACCCCAGTCTCTTATGTCTCTGGGAGAGTTCTTTACCCCTAGCGCCACCTGGGAAAGGCCCTTAGGAGAGAGGATCAAGAATGATTTCTCTCACTCATATGTGAGAATAAAATCCCAGCCCTTTCCTTCTCATGTTGGAGCACGGGGCTCCACGGAGGGGGTTCTAGATAGGACCTTTGCATAAATAAACACTCTGCCTCATTAGCTTGGCCTTGGACGTCTTGGATTTGGCTCCAAGTCAATTCATCAAAAGCCATCCTTTTACCAAAAGTCAAGACACAATGACCAAATGAATAAGTGTGTCATTCTTTGAAGGATTAAGTTATTATACATGACTAATGTGCCAGAGCTTACCAAACTTACCGACCTACCAAAAACTTTATTGTTGCTTTATATATTTATTTCAACTTGCTACATAACATACAAAAATGCACATATTTAATGTATATATTTGGACAAGTTTGGACATATATACTGGAGAAGACAATGGCACCCCACTCCAACTCTTGCCTGGAAAATCCCATGGAGCCTGGAAGGCTGCAGTCCATGGGGTTGCTAAGAGTCGGACACCACTGAGTGACTTCACTTTCACTTTTCATTTTCGTGCATTGGAGAAGGAAATGGCAACCCACTCCAGTGTTCTTGCCTGGAGAATCCCAGAGACGGGGGAGCCTGGTGGGCTGCCGTCTATGGGGTCACACAGTTTCGGACATGACTGAAGAGTCTTAGCAGCAGTAGCAGTAGCAGGACGTATGTACAAAACCATGATACCATCACAATGTTCTTATTTGTTTTAAGAGAAGAAATAATGTGTTTAAAATATTCTACTTATTTTTCCACGCTGGGTCTTTGTTGTGGCAGGAGAGATCTTCCATTTCTTTGCAGTGTGTGGGCTCTTTAGTTGCAGCATGTGAACTCTTAGTTGCTGTGTGTGACATCCAGCTCCTTGACCAGTGTTCCAACCCGGGCCCCCAGCACTGGGAGTGCAGAGTCCCAGCCACTGAACCACCAGAGAAGTCCCAATGCTGTTATTTTTAAATCCAGAGTTTAATGTGGTTTTCTTTGGGCAAATTGGCATGGCCAAGGGCTGGAGAGAGCCAGTTCCATAAGGTTCTGGGCCTGGACACTCCCCTTCCCCATTCTTTAGTCCCTCCTTCCTCTGGGATGGGCAACTGGAGGAGACTCTCTTCCTCTGCCAGCAAATGATGCCCTCCTCCACCCCAACCCCCAGCTACAACCCCAACCCCCAACTTGGCTGATAGCCTGCTCATTCTCCTCACATACCCTTTCCTGGGTGGTTTCCACCTGGGAATTCCATTTGAAGAAGAAAGGCAAGGTCTTCCTGCTTCTTTTAAATAATGTGATTATCCTGCATCAGTGCTCAAGGGACCACTCTCCCTGGCTTGAGGCAGCAGACAACCAAGTGCCTTCTTTGCAGTATTAAATTAGCTGGAACCCAGGTTCTCCCCAGGATGTTGAAGGTGACAAAATATATCTGAAGGCCACATGATCAACTCTGAGCTGGGGAAGGAGGGCTAAGTTTCCACCTCTGGGAGAGGGGGAAAGTCGCACACTGGCCTAGACAGAGTTTCCTCTTGCATTTCCTCTACAGAGCCAGGAACTCCCCCTGCTGCTGGGGTAGTTTCTATCTGTGCCCCCACCCACCCCGCATATCCTCCGCAAAAGGGAAGGTGGTGAACAGAACTGGGAGAGAACCAGATGAACACCCAGCTCCCTCTCCTCCATAAAGCCCTATGAGCAGCCCCTGTAGAAGTGGCCCTTGGGGTCCTTGCCTCTGACCTCATCACCATGAATGTGACTCAGGCCTGCCTTGGAACACACTCTCCTCCCTTGGAGACCCAAGTGACCCGTCTTGCACATCTAGGTGGTCCCAGTGCTGCAGGGTGGGGGAAGGATGGGTGTTGGAGATGAGGGTGGAAGCGAATGGATGGGTCTCGGTACACCCCTCCTGGGCACCTGGGATACTTCAGAGATGTGTGTGGTCTACTGATGGTGACTGTGGATCAGCAGTTTCCATCAGATGCAATAACCCCATGTGACACACAGAACAAATATGCAGAGAATTCACAACTTTATTGAAAACACAGAAAACGTGCCCTAAAATAGTGGGTCAATGACTCGGCACGTGTATGTAGCACACTTGGCAGGCACTTGGCAGGCCCTGTGTGCTTGATGCTGAGATATCAGAACTTCAATCTGGCTCAAAGGCACTTTCGACAAGGCTGTCATGGAGACCATTCAAGAGGAAACGGGGCTACAGAAAGGCCACTGGTGGTAGGGGACCAGGCAAGGCCGTGAGGGCAGCTGGAGTGAATGGAGGGTGGTAGAATCCAGGGCAGAGGAGGCAGAAACAGAGGGGGTAAGGGCAGCATGGGCATCAAGGGCGGCACGGGCAGCATCAAGGGGGGCACGGGGGGCACGGGCGGCAAGGGCATCAGCTCCAGGGTTATCGGCTCCAGAAGGACCCAGACACAATTCAGCTCCTGAATGAGGACGGTGTTGCAGGGTCCACCCCTGTTGCTGACCACACGGTGGGCCGGGAGCAGGGGCGGCGCATCTCTGAACCTCAGTGCTCTCTGATATTTCCTCCACTTGGCCCTTCTATGATTAAACCACACCTCCAGTCAGAGAGAAAAAGGGGGCTGGGTTAGTACATGGACCAGTTAATATCAGACAGGAAAAAACGGAGCAGGGAAATCTTGGTGACTTGAAGATGGGAAACTACACCAGGAGAAGAAGCTATTTCCTTCTGGTTAAAATTTTTTAGGACATTTACTTAAAGGCCCTCCCATCAGCTCCCCCACCCCCCACCCCCAGCAAGTGGGCACTGATGATGTGCCTGGCTCTGGACTGGCTTCTCGCCTTGTCTCTCCTCCCACCTATTACTATTCCTGGCACTAACCCCACTCACTAGGCAGGCGCACCTTCGTGATGGGGGACTTTGAGCACATGATAAAGTGGGTGCCTTTTAAAATCATACTGAGAGGAACGGGACCCATTTTGAATGACCAGTCTCTGGTGCACAGTAAATAATCAATAGGCACGGGCTGGGTTTGTAAATAAAAGCTGTCCCCAGGGACTGCTGTGACGGTTCTAGAGACGGAGCTGGTGTTGCCAGTGAGGTTTGGTCGTGGGGGCCCAGGGACTCTGTGGCTCGTCTGCTGACACCAGTGGAGTTGAAGCCCTGGACACAGCCTTAGTACCGGACTGCAGATCAGAGAGGTTTATACCGCTGCTGCTGAGTGACTTCAGTCTGTCCGACTCTGGGCGACCCTATAGACTGCAGCCTGCCAGGCTCCTCTGTCCATGGAACAAACTCGGCCCAAATTGACTAACATTCTTAAAATCTCGGCCAGCCAAGAGATGGCGGGGAGGACGCAACCACCGTTGCCTTTCTCAACTCTGCACTCTCCACCCTGCCCCACCCTCCAAATTTGCCCAGGCTCAGGACCCAGTCAGCTCCCTCTGCTCTGGGTGTGGCTGCAGGACCTTGGACCAGAGTCTCTTGTGCCCCATAGCCCTGCTCTCTAGGCGCTGCCTCTCAACCAGGAGAGCCTCATTGTCCCCTCATGATTAAGGCAAGAGCATAGGAAGAGAATTGATAAACACGTTGGTCAGGATTCACAAAATGGCTCCTTCCGAAATATGAGCCAACTTTCAACAACTGAAAGAAAAACCTGTGCTGTGGGTGCCACTGCTCCCTCAGCATCCCAGTTGTTGGAATTACATCATATTTAATGTTTTTGGATGTTTTCACTCTGCAAATTTTACATGAAACCAAAGGCCTCCTCTCTCTATCGCCTCATTTTTCCTCTCCCATCTTAGTATCTGGGCCCTTCTGATGCATGAATAGGTAGTCTTAAGGAGCCACGTTAATAAAGCTCACTGTGGAGCGGGGGATAGAGTGTACCAGGGATCAAATCTGCATAAAGATAAACAAGATGTAAAACTGGCTAACTGAAGTGCTGGCGGCTACTACTTCCATATTCCCAGTACTGCTTTCATAGAGTAACTCTTGCTGTGTGTGAAAACAAGGGGAGGTGTCCATTAAATATTTCTTTGGGAGATTCGTGCCATAGAATTTGGAAATAGATGGGAACATTCTCTCTTTTCCCTTATTTGTTTCCTGTGGGTCCTGTTCCCCTTCAGAACTCCACTAAGAGACCACTATGTGAACCCCGGAGAAGCATGTCACCAGGTTTTCTCTCCCCGTGAGCTTGCTTTGCCTTCATGAGAGAGCAGAGGCCCGGGCCTCCCAAGCCCTGGCCAGACCTGACTGTGAGCCCAGCCCCTGGCCTTAGGCTCCCAGCCTTGCTTTGCAGACCCCCACCCCCACCCCCACCCCGACCAGGTCTGCAGCCCGCATCCATCACTGCCCTCACACAGGGGCTCGGCAGCAAAGCAAATAATAAAACCTTCCTGATTTTTCTTCCTTCCTTTCTTAATTTTCTACTTTGAAAAAATATTCCCCTGATACAACTTACTCTGTTCAAAGAACAAATATTCACTTTCTGTGCCTGGAGGTACCAAGTAGTCATTACCATCTAAGTAAATGGGCGGGTACTTCAAATTAACACAAGTAAGCTACTGGCTGAGAGCCATGGACCATGGACAATCAGAGAGAACTTCTTCAAAACCAATCCCTGAAAACAGTATGAAAAGGGCAGGAAAAAATCCTTACACATAAGAAATTGCTAAAAATAATATTCACTCATATATCTGGTAGTTTCATAATGCTGCATATATGCAGTATCTCCAATAAATATATTAATAGTGCCCAATTTTCTCAGACTCAACTTTAAAATATATATCGACAAATTCCTAAGGGTTGCAAACCTTTCCTTCATCTCCATCATAATGCACAACCTACTATGTTAGCAATGTTTTCAGGCTGCACTTCAAACAATTTCAGAAAATTAAAATTTACAGCTGAAACTCTACACTGTTGTGAGTGTGAGTATGTGTGTGCTCAGTTGTGTCTGACTCTTTGCAACCCCACAGAGCCTGCCAGGCTCCTCTGTCCATGGTATTTTCCAGGCAAGAATACTGAAGCAGGTTACCAATTCCTACTCCAGGAGGTCTTCTTAAAATAGGGATGGACCCCACGTCTCTTGTGTCTCCTGCGTTGCTCTACCAAACACACAAAAACAACAGCAGGAGGATCCAGCACTTGGAATTTTAAATGATGCCCCTCCCCATCAGTCTCAGCTAAACTAAACGTACATTTGTTGCTCATACGTTGCGTCCTGAGGTGAATTATTCCCTTACCCAAATGGCTGAATACTTGAAAATTCACTCCTTGCAGAAAGAGCTGATGCCTGGCTTAAATATTTTAAATAATTTACTATACTTGGACCCCCTTGCATGCTTAGTCGCTCAGTCGTGTCCGGCTCTTTGTGACCCCATGGACTGTAGCCCACCAGTCCCCTCTGTCCATGGGGATTCTCCAGGCAAGAATATTGGAGTGAGTTGCCACTCAAGGGGTGGACCCCCTTAAAACCCAGCTATTTGGTGCATTAATTTGAATAATTCCCAAGTCAGACTCAGCCCCAACATGAGTCCACAGAGAATTGCCCCCTGAAGGGTATCAGTGTTAGAAAGAGTTTACTTTACTGAAGAGGTATCTATTCTGGCCCCAAAGTCCAGAAGTTCCAATCTTTCTTTCCAAACATAGTGAAGGCTACAAACACAAACCAATGTGAGAATGTCCAGGACAAGGTATCCAGTTCCCGAAGTGGGTTTTAGAATGGCTGTTACGCCAAACTGCTTTTTTCCAGTTTACTCACCTGCATTCAATCTTCAGTCACTCCCATGCGTCTTGCAAGCTCCTGTCTGAGGGGGAAGAATTACAAATATTCAGCATTTGACATTATGCATGAAATGAAATAATGTTGTACATGTCTCACTATCTAAGATATTTACTCAGAGAGTAGCCAAGATAACAGCATAAGAAAACTCTGAGCTTACTTCCTCCCTTGGGCACACCAAAATTACAACTATATACAGAGAAGCTATTGATGAGAATGACCTGAAAGATGAGCAGACAAGATCTTCCACAACTACAGATATGAAGAAGGAGACACGGTAAGATGGACAGGAAGGGTGGAGAAGGGGTATAGTCAAGACTCACACCCACAGGTCGGCAACCCATATGTCCTGGGCTTAGTCGCTCAGCTGTGTCCCACTCTTTGGGATGCCATGGACTGGAGCCCACCCTGCTTCTCTGTCCATGGCGATTCTCCAGGCAAGAAAACTGGAGTGGATTGCCAAGCCCTCCTCCAGGGGATCTTCCCAACCCAGGAGTCAAACCCAGGTCTCCTGCATTACAGGTCGATTCTTAACCATCTGAGCCACCAGGCAACCAGTATACAGGAGGATAGAAGAAAATGGCAACCCACTCCAGTATTCTTGCCTGGAGAATCCCATGGACGGAGAAGCCTGGTAGGCTACAGTCCATGGGGTCACAAAGAGTCAGACACGACTGAGTGACTTCACTTACTTACTTACTTACTTACTTATAATTGAAGAGATTCACCACAAGAAGCAAGGAGTCTGAGCACACTAGATTTCCTAGCCTGGGGTCCTGAGCTGGGAAGATAATCCCTCGGAACATTTGGCTTTGAAGGCCAGCAGGGCTTCCTTTCAGGAGACCCAGGAGCTGTGAGAAACTGAGACTCCACTCTGAAAGGGTGAACCCAAAATCTCACATGCTCCGGGACCCAGGGCAGAAGCAGTGATTTGAAAGGAGCCTCGGTCAGACCTACCTGTTGATCTGGAGAATCTCCTGCAGAGGCAGGAAACAACTACAGCTCACCCTGGGGACACAGATGCTGGCAGCAGCCATTTAAGGTGCTCGTTGGACCGTGAGCACTCTGCTGCTGGCAAGGGCCAGTTTGAAATCCTCCCTCTAGATTATTAGCACTGTGACCCAGCCCTCTCACCAGTCTATTGGCACTAATCCTGGCACACCCCAAACCAAGCAGCTAGCCAGGCAGGGACACAGCCTCACTCACCAACAAGTCATTTGCCATAGGAGCTTCTGAGTCCCCAGTCACCCAAGAACCACACTTGCCCACCAGAGGTCCCAGGACCCAGCCCCAAACACCGGTGGGCCAGCAGCCTATGCACTAGGCAATGCCTGGTAACCAACAGACCAGGGGTCCACCCATGGTCCTCAGCCCACCACAACAGAAGGGCTCATGCAGCCCATATAGAAAACACCCCTGGAGCATATAGCTCTGATGACCAGAGGAAGTGACAGAGTATATTTAATGTGATCAAAGGGGAAAAATCTACAGCAAAGAATACTCTACCTGGAAAAGCTATCATTCAGAGTTGAAGAAGGGATAAAGACTTTTAGAGACAAGTAAAAGCTAAGTGTTCAACACCACAACACATGCTTTACAAGAAATGTTAAAGGAACTTGTCTAAGCGAAAAAGAAAAGGCTATTAACACAAATAAGAAAAGAATAAAAAGTAAAGTTATAAGCTTTTACACAGCAAAGGAAGCCATAAAGAAAACGAAAGTCCATAGGTTTACGGAATAGAACAAAGTCTTCGCGAATGATGCAATCGACATGAGCTAAATTTTCAAAATATGCAAACAGCTCATACAACTCAATAACAACAACAAAAAACAACCCAATCAAAAAAATGAGAAGACCTAAATACACATTTCTCCAAAGAAGACATGTGTGCATGTGTGGGCACATATGTGCTCTATCGTGTCCAACTCATTTTGAATGTATGGGACTGTAGCCTGTCAGGCTTCTCTGTGTGTGGAGTTTCCAGGACAAGAATTCATGTGGTCACAAAGAGTTGGACACAAATGTGCACACACACACACATGTCTTCTTTGGAGAAATCTCTGTTTTGGTCTTCTGCCCCTTTTTTGATTGGGTTGGGTTTTTGTTGCTGTTGTTATTAAGTTGTATGAGCTATTTCAGTAGTTTGGAAATTATGCCCAGACATTTTTTCAAAGAAGTCATATAGATGGCCATCAAGCACATGAAAAGATTCTCAACACTGCTCATCCCACATCTGGGCATAGATCTAGAAAAGAGCAAATTCTAATTAAAAAAGATACACATACACCAATGTTCACAGTGGCACTGTTTACAATAGCTAAAACATGGACGCACTCTAAGTGTTCATCAACAGATGAATGGATAAAGATGTGGTATGTATATACAATGGAATATTACTCAGCCATAAAAAGAATGAAATTCTGCCATTTGTGACCATGTGGGTGCACCTGGATAGTGTTAGGCAAAGTGAATTAATTCCAACAACGACAAACATTATAAGGTATCACTTACATGCAGTATCAAAAAACAGTAAAATGAACTCTTTTACAAAACAGAAACAGAATCACAGTGGTAGAAAACCAATTTATGGTTATTGAGGAGAGGGAATAAATTGGGAGTATGGGATTAACAGATGCACACTACCATATAAAAAATAGATAAACAAGAAGGATTTACTGCATAGCACAGGGAAGGTTATTCAGTATCTTATAATAAACTGTAATGGAAAAGAATGTGGACGAGAATACATATACAAACATATGTATATTTAAGTATAACCGAATACACTAGCTATATAAACCGCATGGTAACCACAAACCAAAAATCTATAATGGACACACATACAACAAAAGAGAAAGGAATCCAAACGTTACACTAAAGAAAGCCATCAAATCACAAAGGAAGAGAGCAAAGAAGAAGAAAAGAACAAAAAGAAAAGAATGAGCAAAATGGCAGTGAATATATACCTACCAATAATTACTTTAAATATACATGGAATAAATGCTTCAATTAAAAGACACAGAGTGGCTGACTCGACACAGAAACAAATTCCACATACAGGCTGCCTACAGGAGTCTCCCTTCAGATCTAAATACTCAGACCAAAAGTGAGAGGATGGAAAAAGGTATCCCATGCAAATGTAAATCAAAAGAAAGCTGGGGTAGCAACACTTGTATCAGATAAACTAGTCTTTCAAACAGAGACCATAACAAGAGAGAGACATTATATAACGAACATAGAATCAACTCAAGAAGATGTAACAACTGTAAATATATAGGCACCCAACGTAAGAGCACCTAAAATACATACAGTAGGTACTAACAAACATAAAGGAGAAACTGACAGTAAACATGATATTCAGGACTGTGACACCCCACTTACATCACCGGGCAGATCATCCAGACAGAAAATCAATAAGGAAACACTGACCTCAAATGACATATTAGACTTAATGGACTGATAGAGCATCCCATCCAAAAGCAGCAGAATACATGTTGACATTTTAGGAATCCGTGAACTAAGGTGGACTGGAATGGGTGAATCTAGCTTGGATGACCATTGTATCTACTACTGTGGGCAGGAACCCCTTAAAAGAAAAGGAGTAGCCATCACAGTCAACAAAGGAGTCCAAATGAAGTACGTGGATGAAATCTCAAAAATGACAGCATGATCTCTGTTCATTCCCAGGGCAAACCATTCGATATCACAGTAATCCAAGTCTATGCCCCGACCAGTAATGCTGAAGAAGCTGAGGTTGAACGGTTCTATGAAGACCTACAAGACCTTCTAGAACTAACACATCCAAAAAGATGTCCTTTTCATTATAGGGGACTGGAATGCAAAAGTAGAAAGTCAAGAGATACCTGGAGTAACAGGCAAGTTTGGCCTTGGAGTACAGAATGAAACAGGGCAAAGGCTAACAGAGTTCTGCCAAGAGAATGCACTGGTCATAGCAAACACCCTCTTCCAACAACACAAAAGAAGACTCTACACATGGACATCACCAGATGGGCAATACCAAAATCAGACCGATTATATTCTTTGCAGCCAAAGACAGAGGAGTTCTATACAGTCAGCAAAACCGAGACTGGGAGCTGACTGTGGCACAGGTCATAAACTCCTTATTGGCAAATTCAGACTTAAATTGAAGAAAGTAGGGAAAAGCACTACACCATTCAGATATGACCTAAATTAAATCCCTTACAATTATACAGTGGAAGTAACAAATAGATTCGAGGGATTAGATCTGATAGACAGAGTGCCTGAAGATCTATGGACAGAGGTTCATGCTATTGTACAGGAGGCAGGGATCAAGATCATCCCCAAGGAAAAAAAAATGAAAAAGGCAAAATGGTTGTCTGAGGAGGCCTTAGAAACAGCTATTAAAAGAAGAGAAGGGAAAGGCAAAGGAGAAAATGAAAGATATACCCATTTGAATGCAGAGTTCCAAAGAATAGCAAGGTGAGATAAGAAAGACTTCCTCAGCAATCAATGCAAAGAAATAGAGGAAAACAATAGAAGGGGAAAGACTAGAGCTCTCTTCAAGAAAATTGGAGGGGGCGGTCCTGAGATGGCAGAGGAATAGGACGGGGAGACCACTTTCTCCCCCACAAATTCATCGAAAGAACATTTGAGAGCCGAGCAAATTCCACAGAACAACTTCTGAATGCTGGCAGAGGACATCAGGCACCCATAAAAGCAGCCCATTGTCTTCAAAAGGAGGTAGGACAAAATATAAAAGATAAAAAGAGAGACAAAAGAGGTAGGGATGGAGATCCGGCCAGGGAAAGGAGTCTTAAAAAAGAGAGAAGCTTCAAAACACCAGGAAATACTCTCTCCAACGGGTCTGTGGCGAGCCTTAGAATCTCAGAGGGCAAAATAACCGGGAGGAAAAATAAATCAAGAATTAAAACCAACAGATTACGTGCCTAACAGCAACTCCCAGCGGTGCAACAGCCCAGACGCTCACATCCTCCACTAGCAAGCAGGGGAGGGACAGGGAGGAGTGGGCAGCATTGCTTAGGATAAGGACCGGGCATGAATGCCCTGAGGGCAATCTGAGGGAACTAGCTTGAGATAGCCACCCAGACTGTGGGATAGCTATCCCGCGAAAAGTCCTAACCACCACCAGGCACGCTCACAGAACAACGTACTGAGCAGAGCTAGCCGGCTGCGGACTGTCCCATCCCCCTGCTGGAGACAGGCAGGCAAGGGCAGCCAGAGCCGGAAGGGGGCAATCACGGCCACAGAGAGGCATCCTTTACCAACCTGCAAAGAGACTTTGTTGCTAACCAAGACTTCTTGGGATGCTGGAAGGTCGACATCTGCTGGGAGGGTCGCAGCCAGAGATCAGCTTCCCAGAAGAGAGAAGGCGCGCCCGTTGTACACCCAGAATACCCAGTGGCTGGGACGGGGGAGGGGATAAGTTGCAGCCTTCAACTGGGGGCGACTACGCGCGCCAAGGACCTGGTCACCTGAGCTGCTCGGACCTGCGACAGGCGCAAAACGCAGGCCCAACCAAGTCTGCACCTTTGCAGAGTACCCGAGAACCTGAACCTGAACAGCTTAGACCTGGGAAGTGCATGCAAACCAGGGCCCACATCAAGACAGTTCCCATCAGAGCAACCCAGAACTGAGCAGTGTAGACTGGGAAAGCACACATGCCATGAGTGGAGCAAACCCAGTGTGGCTGAATCACTGTGAACACACGCAGTGATATTTGTTTGCAGTGTTCTTCCCTCCCCAAAGAATGACTGAACAAGCGAGCCTAAAAAAAAGTGGCCACCACCGCGTCCCTTGTGTCATGGTGGAAATTAGACAATGAAGAGACCAGCAAACAGAAGAAGCTAACATAAACAGAGGGAACTGCTTTGGAAGAGGCAGGTGCAATAGACTGAAACCCTGTAGTTAGCACCGACTACATAGGAAGGGGCCTACAGACAGTGAGAAGTACAAGCCGGACGAAGGAACTATCTGAAAATGAACTGACCCCACCCTGTCCACTAGAGCTCCAGGGAAAGTCTTAGATATATTTTTACTATTATCATTTTTTTTAATTAAAAATTTTTTTTGTTTTATTTTATTTTTTTTGTTATTTTTAAGTCCCCATGACTCCTTTAATTTTCAATTTTATAATCTATTACTTTGCAAAAAAAAAGAAAGACCCTATTTTTAAAGCAAACTTCATATATATATATATATATATATATATATATAACTATATTTTATAATTTCTGTGACTTTTTGTTTTGCTTTTTGTTTTTTTTGGGTTTCGTTTTTGTTTTTTGTTTTTTTTTTTTGTTTGTTTTTTTAATATTGTATTTTTGAGGATCTAACCTCTACTCAAGATTTTTAATCTTTGCTTGTTGGTATTTGTTATCAACTTTGTACCTTTAAGAACCCAATCTTCAGTACCCATTTTTACTTGGGATCGAGATCACTGGCCTGATTGCTCTCTCCTTCTTTTGACTCTCCTTTTTCTTCACCAGGTTGCCTCTATCTCCCCGCTCCCCCTTTGCTTCTCTACCCAACAAGGTGAATCTCTGTGTGTGTTCTGGGCTGTGGAGAACACTTCAGTTCAGTTCAGTCACTCAGTTGTGTCCGACTCTTTGCAACCCCATGAATCGCAGACACCAGGCCTGCCTGTCCATCTCCAACTCTCGGAATTCAATCAGACTCACATCCATCGAGTCGGTGATGCCCTCCAAACATCTCATCCTCTGTGGTCCCCTTCTCCTCCTGCCCCCAATCCCTCCCAGCATCAGAGTCTTTTCCAATGAGTCAACTCTTCGCCTCTTCGCATGAGGTGGCCAAAGTACTGGACTTTCAGCTTTAGCATCATTCCTTCCAAAGAAATCCCAGGGCTGATCTCCTTCAGAATGGACTGGTTGGATCTCCTTGCAGCCCAAGGGACTCTCAAGAGTCTTCTTCAACACCACAGTTCAAAAGCATCAATTCTTCAGCGCTCAGCTTTCTTCACAGTCCAACTCTCACATCCATACATGACCACTGGAAAAACCATAGCCTTGACTAGACGGACCTTTGTAGGGAACGGATTACTGGCTGGATCTGTCTCTCTCTTTTTGATTCCCCCTTTTATCCTCCTGGCCACCTCTGTCTCCCTCCTGCCTCGTGTCTTCTCTATGTAACTCCTTGAACATCTCTGAGGGATCCAGACTGTGGAGAGCATATAGGGAAGTGATTACTGGCTAGCTTGCTCTCGCCCTTTTTGATTCCCCCTCTGTCCTCCCGGTCACCTCTATCTCCCTCCTCCCTCTTCTCTTCTCCTTTTAACTCTGTGTACCACTCCAGGTGTCCCTCACTGTGAAGAAACTTTTCATCATTTACCTAGATGTTTTATCATCGGTGCTGTATAGATGGAGAAGTCTTGAGGCTACTCTAAGAATAAGACTAAAAACCAGAGGCAGGAGGCTTAAGTCCAAATCCTGAGAACACCAGAGAACTCCTGAATCCAGGGAACATTAATTGATAGGAGCTCATAAAACACCTCCATACCTACACTGATACCAAGCACCACCCAAGGGCCAACAAGTTCCAGAGCAAGACATACCACACAAATTCTCCAGCAACACAGGAACAGAACTGTGAGCCTCAATATACAGGCTGCCCAAGTCACACCAAACCCACTGACATCTCAAAACTCTTTACTGGACACTTCATTGCACTCCAGAGAGAAGAAATCCAACTCCACCCACCAGAACACCGACACAAGCTTCCCTAACCAGGGAACCTTGCCAAGCCACCCATCCAGCCCCACCCACATGAGGAACCTCCACAATAAAGAGGAACCACCAACTGCCAGAATACAGAAAGGCCATCCCAAACACAGCAATATAAACAAGACGAAAAGGCAGAGAAATTCCCGGCAGGTAAAGGAACAGGATAAATGCCCACCAAACCAAACAAAAGAGGAAGAGATAGGGAAACTACCTGATAAAGAATTCTGAATATAGTGAAAATGATCCAAAATCTTGAAAACAAATTGGAGTTACAGATAAATACCCTGGACAGAAGGATCGAGAAGATGCAAGAAAGGTTTAACAAGGACCTAAAAGAGTCAATATATAATGAATAATACAATAAATGAGATCAAAAACACTCTGGAGGGAACAAACAGTAGAATAACAGAGGCAGAAGACAGGATAAGTGAGGTAGAAGATAGATAGTGAATAGTGATCGTGAAATCGCTCATTCGTGTCAGACTCTTTGCGACCCCACGGACAGTAGCCAACTGGGCTCCTCCGTCCATGGGATTTTCCAGGCAGAATTCTGGAGTGGGCTGCCATTTCTGGTAGAAATAAATGAAACAGAGGAAAAAAGTAAAATGAATTAAAAGAAATGTGGACAACCTCAGAGACCACTGGGACAATGTGAAATGCCCCAATATTCGAGTCATAGGAGTCCCAGAAGCAGACGACAAAAAGAAAGACCATGAGAAAATACTCGAGGAGATAATACTTGAAAACTTCCCTAAAATGGGGAAGGATAATCATCCTAGTCCAAGAAACCCAGAGAGTCCCAAACAGGATAAACCCAAGGCAAAACACCCCAAGACACATATTAATCAAATTAACAAAGGTCAAACACAAAGAAGACATATTAAAAGCAGCAAGGGAAAAACAACAAATAACACAAGGGGATTCCCATAACAATAACAGCTGATCGTTCAATAGAAACACTTCAGGCCAGGAGGGAATGGCAGGACATACTTAAAGTGATGAAAGAAAATAACCTACAGCCCAGATTACTGTACCCAGCAAGGATCTCATTCAAATATGAAGGAGAAATCAAAAGCTTTCAGTTCAGTTCAGTCACTCAGTCGTGGCCCACTCTTTGCCACCCCATGAACTGCAGCACGCCAAGCCTCCCTGTCCATCACCAACTCCCAGAGTTCACTCAGACTCACGCCCATCGAGTGGGTGATGCCATCCAGCCACCTCATCCTCTGTGGTCCCCTTCTCCTCCTGCCCCCAATCCCTCCCAGCATCAGAGTTTTTTCCAATGACTCAACTCTTCACATGAGGTGGCCAAAGTACTGGAGTTTCACCTTTAGCATCATTCCTTCCAAGGAACACCCAGGACTGATCTCTTTTAGAATGGACTGGTTGGATCTCCTCGGAGTCCAAGGGATTCTCAAGAGTCTTCTCCAACACCTCAGTTCAAAAGCATCAGTGCTGGACAGGGTGTGGAGAAAAGGGAACCCTCTTTCACTGTTGGTGAGAATGCAAACTAGTACAACCACTATGGGGAACAGTGTAGAGATTCCTTAAAAAATTGGAAACAGAACTGCCATATAACCCAACAATCCCACTGCTGGGCATACACACTGACGAAATGAGACTCGAAAGAGACACGTGTACCCCAATGTTCATCGCAGCAGTGTTTATAATAGCCAGGACATGGAAGCAACTTAGATGTCCATCAGCAGATGAATGGATGAGAAAGCAGTGGTACATATACACAATGGAATAGTACTCAGCCATTAAAAAGAATGCATTTGAATCCGTTCTAATGAGGTGGATGAAACTGGAGCCTATTATACAGGGTGAAGTACGCCAGAAAGAAAACCACCAATACAGTATACTAACGCATATATATGGAAGTTAGAAAGAAGGTAACGATAATCCTGTATGTGAGGCAGCAAAAGAGACACAGATGTATAGAACAATCTTTTGGACTCTGTGGGAGAAGGTGAGGGTGGGATGATGTGGGAGAATGGCATTGAAACATGTAAAATATCATATGTGAAACGAATCTCCAGCACAGGTTTGATGCATGATACAGGGTGCTCGGGGCTGGTGCACTGGGATGACCCAGGGGGATGGGATGCGGAGGGCGGTGGGAGGTGGGAGGGGGGTTCAGGATGGGGGACTCATGTACACTCCTGGCGGATTCAAGTCAGTGTATGGCAAAACCAATACGATATTGTAAAGTAAAATAAATTAATTTAAAAAAATAACTTGTCATGGGGATATAATATACAGCACAGGAATTGTAGTTAATATTATGGTATTACTTTGTATGGTGGCACAGGATAACCAAACTTATTGTTGTAGTCACTGCACAATGTATACAAATGATGAATCATGAGTTGTACACCTAAAACCAGTGTAATAGTCTATGTCAACTATACATCAATAACATTACAAACAAAAATAACAAAATTAAAAGAAAAGAAAATTAGAGATACCAAGGGAACATTTCATGCAAAGATGGGCACAATAAAGGACAGACATGGTGGGGACCTAACAGAAGCAGAAGATATTAAGAAGTGGCAAGAATACACAGAAGAACTATACAAAAACGTTCTTCATGACCCAGATAACCACGATGGTGTGATCACTCACCTGGAGCCAGACATCCTGGAATGTGAAGTCAAGTGGGACTTAGGAAGCATCGCTTCCTACAAAGCTAGTGTAAGTGATGGAATTCCAGATGAGCTATTTCAAATCCTGAAAGATGATGCTGTGAAAGTGCTGCACTCAATATGCCAGCAAATTCGGAAAACTCAGCAGTGGCCACAGGACTGGAAAAGGTCAGTTTTCATTCCAATCCCAAAGAAAGGCAATGCCAAAGAATGCTCAAACTACCACACAGTTGCACTCATCTCACACGCTAGTAAAGTAATGCTCAAAATTCTCCAAGCCAGGCTTCAACAGTGCATGAATGATGAACTTCCAACAAGAGATCAAATAGCCAACATCCGCTGGATCATCAAAAAAGCAAGAGAGTTCCAGATAAACATCTATTTCTGCTTTAATGACTATGCTAAAGCCTTTAACCGTGTGGATCACAATAAACTGTGGAAAATTCTTCAAGAGATGGAAATACTAGACCATCTGACCTGCTTCCTGAGAAATCTGTATGCAGGTCAGGAAGCAACAGTTAGAACTGGACACGGAACAACAGACTCGTTTCAAATCGGGACAGGAGATTGTCGACGCTGTATATTGTCACCCTGCTTATTTAACTTATATGCAGAGCACATCATGAGGAACACTGGGCTGGATGAAGCACAAGCTGGAATCAAGATTGCCAGGAGAAATATCAACAACCTCAGATATGCAGATGACACCACCCTTATGGCAGACAGTGAAGAAGAACTAAAGAGCCTCTTGAAGAAAGTGAAAGAGGAGAGTGAAAAAGTTGGCTTAAAACTCAACATTCAGAAAATTAAGATCATAGCATCTGGTCCCATCACTTCATGGCAAATAGATGGTGGACAGTGGAAATGGTGGCAGACTTTATTTTTCGGGGCTCCAAAATCACTGCAGATGGTGATTTCAGCCATGAAATTAAAAGGCGCTTGTTCCTTGGGAGAAAAGTTATGACCAACCTAGACAGCATATAACAAAGCAGAGGCATTACTTTGCCAACAAAGGTTCATCTAGTCAAAGCTCTGGTTTTTCCAGTAGTCGTGTATGAATGTGAGAGTTGGACGATAAAAGCTGAGTGCAGCAGAATTAATGCTTTTGAACTGTGATGTTGTAGAAGACTCTTGAGAGTCCCTTGGACTGCAAGGGGATCCAAGCAGCCCATCCTAAAGGAAATCAGTCCTGAATATTCATTGAAAGGACTGATGCTGAAGCTGAAACTCCAATACTTTGGCCACCTGATGGGAAGAACTGACTCATTGGAAAAGACCCTGATGCTGGGAAAGATTGAAGGCAGGAGGCGACGGGGATGAAAGAGGATGAAATGGTTGGATGGCATCACTGACTCAATGGACATAAGTTTGAGTAAACGCCGGGAGTTGGTGATGGACAGGGAGGTCTGGCGTACTGCAGTCCATGGGATTGCGAAGAGTCAAACACGACTGAGCAACTGAACTGAACTGAACTGAACACATTCTCATGTGCACATGGAACATTCTCCACAAAACAAGCCTCAATACATTTAAGAAAACTGAAATGGTATCAAGCATCTTTTCCAACTACAATGCTGTGAGACTAGAAATCAACTACAAGGAAAAAAGCTTCAAAAAAACACAAACACGTGGAGGCTAAACAAAATGCTACCGAACAATGAATGAGTCACTGAAGGAAAAATATAAATAAACAAACGGCAACAAACGAAAATGAAAACACAATAATCCAAAATCTATGGGATGCACTAAAAGCAGTTTTCAGAGGGAGGTTTGTAGTAATTCAAGCTTTCCTCAGGAAATAAGAAAAATCTCACATAAGCAACCTAACTGCACACCTAAAGGAACTAGAAAAAGGAGAACTAACAAAACCCAAAGTTAGTACAAGGGAGAAATCACAAAAATCAGAGAAGAAATAAATGAAATATATTTTAAAATATATAAAATAGCAATGCAAATAAGAGTTGATTCTTTGAAAAAGGAAATAAAATTAATAAATCTTTCGCCAGACACATCAAGGAAAAGAGGGTCCAAATCGATAAAATCAGAAATGAAAAAGAAGTTACAACCAATGCCACAGAAATACAAAGGATCATAAGAGACTACTATGAACAATTAATAAGACATCAACAAAATGGATAACCTAGAGGAAATTAACAAATTCCTAGAAATGTAGAGTCTACCTAGACTGGAGCAAGAAGAAATAGAAAATTTGAACAGATCAATTACTAGTAATGAAACTGAATTGGAAAATTAAAAAGGATTTATTTAATTTAGCAGCAGCAATATAGCCAATATCTTATAATAACTTTAAATGAAGAATAACCTATAAAAATTTTCAGTCGGTATGTTGCACATCTGAAACTAATAGAATATTTGAAATCAACTACACCTCAATAAAACAGACATCACTAATCACGAGAGAAACGCAAACCAAAACTACAATGAGATATCACCTCACACATGCCAGAATGGCTAACATCAAAAAGACTACAAATAGCAAAGTTGGTAAGCTTGTGGAGGGAAAAGAGAACACTTGCACACTGTTGGTGGGAATGTAAATTGGTGCAGCCACTGCAGAAAACAGTATGGAGGTTTCTCAAAAACTTAATAAAAACAGAACTACGTAAGACCCCGAAATTTCAATCCCGGGTATATATCTAAAAAGAAGAAAACTAACCCCAAAAGATACATTTGCACCCCAATGTTCATACCAGCATTATTCACAACAGCCAAGATATGGAAGAAACGTAAGTGTCCATCAACATAGGCATGGATAAAGAAGATATGGTATATACATACTCAACATTAAAAAGAATGAAATACTACTCAACATTAAAAAGAATGAAATTTGCCATCTGCAACA